>NW_008691930.1:5029-46643 GCF_000695815.1 Acanthisitta chloris
AGAAACTTTGCATTATGGAGCAAGGATTTAATAGCTTCTTCCTCTGCTGTTTCAGTGAAATTGCATTGAGGATGAAGTATTTAGCCCAGGACTGCTTACTAACATGAAGAACTGAAAGAACAAAAAGAACCTAGGAAAAGATGAAAACTAAACATACAGAGAGACTGATTTAAAGATGATACAATGCATGAACTAGTATCGGTGTTAGGAGTTTTGGAACTGCTTTATTATACATCAGTCACAGGCAAAAACACTGCAAAGAATATGCTGACAAATCCCCCTTGTTTTCCCATTTCTGACTTGACAAGCAGATCATGATTTTCTAGAATTAATTTGCTATTCAAACTTATTTCCCAGTTAAATTTAGTGGCTCATCCACAACTACTTATCTGTAAGGATTTGCTATTTGAAATTCCAGCTGTGCTGTTCAGATTTCATAGGCTACAGCAAACAAATGGCATGTGTTTGTTCCTAGGAGGATGCCTGTAACATCTCTGCTGGCAAGCTTGTCTATTAGAATATTTTTGGAAGGCAGGCACAAAAGGGGCAATAACAGTGACAGAACATTGTGTTCAGACATGTGGGGCATGTTTTCAGGGGATGGTTCTATTTCAGGATGAAAAAAACATCCCTCAGGTCAAGGGAGTGTCAGCCAGACAGCACACTAAGAACAGAAGGACCTGAATGTTAACCTGCCAGCAGTAGAAAGGCCCATATGGTCATGATGGAAAGGGTAACGGGAACTGGTCATAGAGTTGTCAGCCATATGGCAACTGAAGTTGATGAGAGACAGTACATGAGCATCAATAATAAACACTAAATGTATTGGGATAAGGACTCATTTACACATTAGAAACAAAAAGTTAAATTAAGCAAAGGAAAATTAAATGAGACAGGAAAAGTGTACAAACCTGCCATGTACTGGGCTACAGAATAAGCATTTGGAGGAAAGGTGTAAGTGCCACCACTTCAGAAACTAAGAACAGACATATATATAATAATAAAATATCCCTGTTTTATTAATTGTGAGAGAGATGGGCAAGAGATAATGAATTGTCTTTGTATGAGATATACATTCAAATATACAGAAGAATCAATATTTACAGGTTTTGTTTTCAGGCTCCTTCCCTACCCTTGTTACAGAAAGAGTGGAATCTGCATGCAGTGAGTGTTTAAATGACTTGCAGCTCATTTCCATTTAGAATGCCTGTTTAAATACTGATTTGACCTCTGACTGTCTTTGGTGTTGAGTAATACACGTAAAATGGTCACCAAGAATTGTGTATGAAGCACAAGTTGAATGGAACATACTGAACCTTCTTGGCTTTTTTTGCCTGCTTGTTTTATTTTCTCCTTCAGAATGTCAGAGGGAGAGAGGATATAGGCAGCAAATCAATAAGGCAAAGAAGAATCAGGATATTTAAAGTAGAAGATGAGGGAAAGGAAAGCTGGGTGACTCTCATTTCATCATGTGAAATACGCACTTTTTGAGCACCCTCCTGGAACCTATAATGCAATACTCTATTTGGTACTCAGATACCATGCTGATGAGTTTCAAATACTTGGCCTGACAAAGTAAATAGATTCTTAAGTAGCTCAGATCTAGGTTGTGTGTTTTGAAAAACTGAAGGTTTAGGACAAACAAAGGTGATGTGCTATTTTGTTTTAGCATTATTTATAATAAAGTACTGTTTTCTTTAATGTGAACTTCTGAAATACTGGTAAACCAGAACATAACAGGAGGGATTGAAAAGTGATTAAGTCCATGTTTAACAAGTGAAATTCTGTGAGCCATGTACCTCATGCAAAGGAAATAGGATTTTTTTGTTTGGTTTCATTTGATTGGCAGGGTTTGGGTTGCTTTGGGGGTTTTTTACTTTTTTTAAACTCCCTTTTCCTTAAATTCCTCTAGTTAATTTTTTTTATGTATATAAACCATATATCTAAGAGGTATTCATAACTATCGTGCAGTTCATGGTAGACATGCAATACTGTGTCCTGCCCAGTGTTACATACAGTATTATGTAACACAGAAAACTTGTGTTTAGATTCCAAATATTCCAAATGCAGTGCAGATCTCTCAGTCTTTACAATACTCCATTTACAGTTTAGTTGAGCCATAAAGGTTTATGCCCACAGGAATCAACACCCTCATTTAAAAGTAGAACTAAATTGCAAATTTTCCTATACGAGGCAAGTCATTAACCTTTGCCAAATCATTACCTCCAGAGATAATTAATGGTGATCATGCAGAAAACATAACTAGTAAAGTAAGCTCTCAAAAACTTGTATGAAGATCAAATGCGGTCTGTCTCCCAGCTAAAAGACTCAAATCCCTGGAGAAAACAAGTTTCTATGGGCTTAAAAGAAGGTCAGGTAAAGAAAAAGAGGATTATTTTAATCTAATAAACCTCCAGGTACTGTGATGTCAGAGTAGACAATTTATCTTGATATCAAATAAACTCTAGGTTGCCTTAATTAGACCATAATTCAATTAAAAATAATAAAACTTTTCACTAATTATTCGGTAACTAACCTCTCCTGATCCTGATGAGATATGAATTTGTCTAGTTATATAGGTTAAAGTTTTAATGTGAGAACTCAAGGCCCCTTGTTTGTCTATTGCCTTCAGTGCTCATTTCATCTGAGTTTCTCCTTTAGTCTTCTGTAAAATGCATATATAAATATTGAATTAATTTACAGAAGTACTGTGAAGATATATACACATAAGTAAAATTCACCAGGTATATCATACCTTTATGTTCTGTCACCTCCTGGCAGTTGCATGAGCTTTATGAAGTTGCAGGGAAAATCACTGTAATTTTATCACCCTATGTAATCCTTCTATAAATTATTTGTAAGAATATAGTAATATGACACATTGACTCATACAATAACTTTATAAATAACCAAATAAAATATAAAATTATATGTTCATTAGAATCAAGCAGATTAAAATGAATATTTTCTACTATCATAAAAGCTTAGGCAAATAATTTTTTATAACAAACCTGTTTTCAGTACAGTGTCACAATGGCCTTTTTCCTTCTAATGAATTAACTCAAAGAATAGGGACTATGGTATCAAGAAAGACCAACAGCCTCAACAGATTATCTATGTCATTTATTGTGGTACTTTCTGTTATCTGCATCTGTCAGTTCTTGAGGGGAAAAATAAGTGCAAATTAGGCCATTCATACAACATAGGCAAATACTTCTCCTTAGTTCCTGTTTCAGTTATTGGATCCTTTGGGAAACAATATGAAACTTCTCATAGTTCACCTACGTGACTAATCACTGTCTCTAGTATTTGGAGTCACAGTTTGAGTGTAAGAGTGACCACAGTAAAGTATTAGCTGGGCATCTAAAGCATCTCTTGTCAACATAGAGTGTATAGGACACTGCTCTGTGCAGTATTGATGAGGCTAGAGGAGCAACAGTCATCCTCCACATGGACTCATGTTTCAGTGAGCCCATGCCAATAGAGAACAGCAACAGCCAGGAATATGCTATGTATTTATATGAAAATAGGATTGTATTTTGACATAATGTTAAATGCTGAGGACTCTGCCATTTCTGTTTTAAGCAATCATCTTCAGCAGTTATTAGCAAGACAATATTTTGCACAATTAGAAAAGGAAACATCATTTATAAACCTGGGCAATACAAAATAAAACTTTGCTAATGGCCCAAGCCTAAGAAACATATGTTTTCCAGCTTTTCTGCCATTGACTCTTCTTCCTTGATTAAGACTCTGGCATATTTTTTCTCCATTTTCTGTGTAGCTGCCTCAATGAGACATCTTCTAGATGTGGGTTTCTTTCCTCCCTTTATTTCAACAGTGAAACATATTTCATTTTTCTGCTTTTTGTATTGTTGGTCCTCTCCACAGGTAAATCTAAAAAAATGCATTGACATGAGTGCCTTAGTAGCACAATCTCTCTTGTTAACAGAAAGCAGTGATCATGAAGTCACAGTTTTATTGAATCTGTTAAAAAACATTTGTGTAATCTCTAACTGCAGATCTTTCAAGCTCCTTAAATTGGACTGAGTAGTTTTCTGTGAGTGTTTTAGTATTTACTATAGCTACAAATCAGAAAAGTACCAAGGTACTTTGATAGATTTCTGCATTTGGAGTTATTCATATGTGTAAGGGGTTAAGCTGGGATTTACTGATGACTAACTAATTTACTGCTGACTAACTAATTGTTCTGATAAACTACGTGAGATCTTTATTCCCAGACTGGATAAATGCCTACATACTTCTGGATCAAAGACTTGTGTTAACAAATTTAGCATTCATTTTCTTCTAAAGCTTTTTGGTGTAATAGCTTTTGCATGTAATATCATAGTACCCTCATGACATGAGTCTCTAGGGTACTCCCTGAGACCTATGCAAGAGGTATGTGAGCATGTGAAAAGTGAGTGCATTCAAAAGATGACTCAATATTGGCAGGAAATACTCTGTGATATTCTGCTCTTATGCATATGGTAGAAAAGGATGTAGTCAAGAAGAGAGCAAGAAAAAAGATAAAAGGACTATCAAATGCTGGAGGGTCACACTGAGGGATAGAAACAGACCTTAACAAATAAGCCTAATGATCATATGGGAGATGCACATGTATACTGAACTCCTAAAGTTAGAAAAAAACAATTACAGCAATCCTAAAATTCCAGAAGACAGGCTCTGAAAAATTTTAGCTAATGGTAATATGTAGAGGTGGACTCAAAACACACTGAATTTGCAAATGTTATGAATAATGTTCCATGTCTAACCTCTCTGAATTTTAAGTGTCTTTCCCTTCTGTATTTGCCAAATTATTTTATTTTGCTCTCAGAATTTGATTCAATGTTACATCAACAGGTAATGCATAATTAAGAGTGCAATCAATGTCAATATTGAGATATACAAACTCATTAATGATAAACAGCAGCTAATGGTATGAATATGGAATTAGGATGGAGATTGATACATTCAGTAGGATTTAAGATAGAATAATGATAAAGCAAGGCTGAAAGGAAGATCCAGGGGCCTGCTATTCCATCCATGATAACAAGAAGAGTCCTGTCCTTGTCACTGCCTGGCCTCCATTGAAGAGACACATTCTGTTTAATGATTAATTTGGAACAGACCTCCCTCAAGTTGTCCTGTTTAGCTCTGGTTAATTCCCTCATTACTAAGCTGTAATATTGAAAATGTTTGTCTCTCCTTTTAATATTTTTTTCCACAGTGTAGAACAGCTCCAATACAATAATGTGTTTGAGTCTCCATATAAAATTAACTGATATTTTAGAAAGCCAGTAAGTATCAGAATGAATAAAATTTTTGGTCTGAAACAAGCAGAAATAAGGCTTGAATGTGATTTCATTTTTTTCTTCTTTCCCACAAAATTTCACCCTGTACTCATGAACACTTTTCCTAATCTAATTTTTATCCAGCCATCTAGGTCTCTAAGTGAAAATGCATGTTTTTACTGAAGAACATACCTCTGATCATAACATTTCATCAAAAGCATCTAGAACTTCATTGCATCTATGTGTTATGAGTTATCAAATTTGAAATATGCCTTCACCAAATCTTCAGCACCACTGTCATCCCAGAGAAAGAACCTCCCTGATCTTTTTAATTCAGAAGCTTTTGGTGGTACTTTCCTATGTCATTTGCATAGGAAATAATCTTACTGTTGTACTGTATTTTTCTATTTCTAAAAAAATGTCCGTTTTTAAACTTTGAGGTACACAGGACTGTCCAGCTATTCTAACTAACCAGACCAGCTCTGAGCTAACATTCCCATGAATAAACAAAGTAAGGTGAAAGCTATTGTCTCTACACAGAACAAGTTAGTGCAATCTTCTTCAAAACAGCAATGAAATGACCATACAAGGTGTTCAAGAATCAAAAAGAAATAACACCACAGACGAAGTTATATTGTAAGTAAATCTCTTCGGTTTAATATAAACATCTGTAAACACCCTATCCACATTCCTTTAATTCAGATCATACACTCATATGAAATACAGTAGTTGCTGAGACTTCTAAAAATGTCTCCTGCAAGGATTAGAAAATAGGTGAACTACTAGACAGACAGTCATTCACTGTTGTCAATAGAAAACCCCATTCACTTCAGATGCCACCAGGGATATATAGATATTTTTTTAACTTCTGAGAGCATTCTGCCACGTGGTTCAAATTATTTTGATTTCAAGAAGATAACAAAGTAAGTCATGGGAAGCCTGTTTTCACCTCCAAGACACCATACAATTTTGAACATCATTGATATTTCTTTGAAATACCTGTATTTCTTAGTATAGAAGTTGAAGACCAGTGAAACAATAATAAAACTGAAACAAAGAAAACAAAAGAACCAAGTCTTCTGTCCTACATGCCAGATTGAAGCCACCAACTCTTTTTTTAAAGTTAAAATGCACTGGGACATTTGGTAACGATGGAAAAGAATGTGACAAGACAAGCGCTATGCATTGGAGATCAGAAATTAGTAGTTAGACTGTAGAAATGGATCAGATCCACCAACATACAAACTTTGCATATGTTTAAATCAGCACTTAGCTTTTCATAATTTGGGCCCAGATTCTTATACTCTGCTATAAATCCAAAGAAAATTTAATTTGTTATCAAATTTTACTTGATGAAATGAAATAAGCCAAATTCTTGTGTCCCAGAAGATTCAAGAGGAAAAACCTGGAAGACTTATAAGGGATTTTATATTTAATGCTTACACTCTCAGCTAACCACAGGATAAACTATCCCCCAGCTGCTGCCAGAATGAGAAATGGTAAAATACACATTAATTCACCATCAGTGTTCCAGAGTCAACGGAAAATGGTGTTGTACGAAATACACAAACCAATGCCTCCACAGGATAAATAATTCATCCTTATTCATTGGAGACAGGAGTGCACTTGTCCAGAGAAGGGCACAATGCACACACCAACCTAAAGATAACCTCTACCCACCAATACCATGCTCTATCAAATAGATTACTTATTTGAAGAAACTTCTTCTTAGGCAGATATAATCTTATCATAAGTCCTATACTGTCCTATTTGGGAAGATAAACAGAAAGTCAATCCTCAAACTATAAACTATCCTGGAAGCAGGTCATAACATGAATCCCTTTTTCAAATTCCTTTATTTCCTCTTCAAATAAAGCTCTTCCTTTTCAATATGCTCAGAAACAAATTTATGTACACCCACACACACCAGATAGAGTCAGACTGTGCCTAAGCAAGAAATGCAAAATCTTCCAATGCATTTCTCACACCCACAACAAAGTATGTTCACCTCACTCCCATCTCATAGCACACCCAGAACGTAACCTGCTTCCTTCAGAGCATTATGTGCCATCAAAAAAGCTCTGTGGCTGAAATTAAACAACTGCTTATACAGCAGAGTAAAGTTTCTCAAAGCAATCAGAAAGTCAGAAACACACGTTTACAAGGAGGGTAAAACTCCACAAATCAATTGTCTCATCTGACCTCTCAATCTCTAACCTTTCAGCCCAGATCTGCAACAAAAATCCACAAAACACCCTCAAAAGACAAGAATGGGAATGAAAATCTGGGACTACTAGTATACACATGACACGGTTTAAACTGTGGTGTTAAGCCCTGTACCTGGGTCCATTTCCAGATGCAGGTGATACTGATATATACTGATGTGAAAAGTGGAGCCAGTTCCATCCTGATATTAGAGTGACAGGGCATCATGTTTATCATCTACAACAAAGGCATCCAAGAGTTTTCAGGGAGCAGCGAGGGCCAGGTGCTCCAGAAGAAAAGGTGAGCCAGTAGCCAAGTGTGATAATGAAATATGTGGGAGAAGTGTCCTAAGCAGCAAGACAACAGGATGAAGAACAGTGATACTAGTTCAGAAAAGAGGGTGATCAAGAGACTGATCAGGATCAGACACAAGTGTGCAGCAGTGAGGCAGGTCTGAGGACAAGACAGGAAGCCAACCCAGCAGGTCCAGGTCAGACTTGAGAAGGTAGGAAATGAGGCAGAGTCATAGTTGCTATGCAGTTCTGGTGTGGCATGGGCAGAGGCAGCCCTACAGTCTCTGCCAAAAGAAGCTCCCAGGAGAATGAAATGTCTGTCCCTAGCTTCTAAGGCTATTGCAACAGCTGTTAGCAGCAAAAGGATCTGATCTTGGACTCAGGCAGCTGAATTCTCTGCCTTCACCAGCTGAATTCCTAGAAGGTGGATGTTCTCCAGGACCTCACAACAGTTTTACCAGAATCAGTGTGAAGTAATTTCTAAACTATAAATGTAAATTAGTAACCATTTCTGAGAGCTGGTGAAACATCAATGAATGGAGAACTGCAACTAAAATCTCAATAATCAGAAAGGGAATTCTTGAGCAGGAAGTCTCAGACATCCTCACTGAAAAACTAGAACCCTATGATATAAAGATTTCTGCACAGAAATGTGGAGTGGTTTAGAGAAGGCAGACAGAATTTATTAGACACAATTTTCTGCTTCCTGCAAGTTTTAGTAGGTTGATTGGACCTTTCTACAGCATTTGATTTAACACTGGAAGGAATATTGATTTAATGTTTTATTTTCTAAATTTCCCTTTCAGTAGCAAACTTAAATTTGTAAAATCTTGCATGTGCACTTAAGTAATCTTAAAGAAACAAATATGAGTAAAATATCTTACTCCAAGGGTGCTGGGTTTACCTTTGATACCTTTTAGAGAAAGAAATGCAAATATGCACTTAGTGGAGAAGACACCGATACATGAAGAACCTCATCTAAAGCCCTTTGGTTAAAAATTTTAAAAGGTTGTTGGAGTTTTTTTCTCTTTCTTTTTTTTTTTTTGAAAGGTGATGCATTTTCCTTTTTCATTTTCATTTATTTCACAGGTTTTCAGATGGACATATGATACAGTCACCTCACTGCCAGTTTCTTATTTTAACACAAACTGCAGTCTGGCAGATGCTCATCCAGGCATGCAATAGAGACATTCATTTTCAGAGTACTCTTTTGAGACATTCAGTCTGCAGATATATACAATACAATATCATATTTATACCACTAAGGGAGGATTGAATTAAAGATAATAAGACCAATTGCAGTAAATATTTTGCAGCAAACACTTTTCCAGTGTAAGATATAGATAGCATTGTTGAGTGAGAAAGAGGTAAATAAAAAGCCGTTCTAATTAAATCAGTAAATGAAGTCATGAGGGGGAGTTAAGCTGTGTCTCACTAGTGGTCCACCTAGCACAATATCCTGCTTCTGGAAAGAGCCCACATTAGTATTTCCAGAGAATTAAAAGCTATTGACAGAAACCATCATTATGTGACAGAAGATTCTTGTCTGACCTGTTTAAACAACATACTTACAGATGCATGCTGATCTCAGCATGAGCAAAGGGCAAGGTTCAAAATGCTTCAGTAGTTACTTGTTCCAACTGAATGACATTGTTCTACTCTCTGCTTTCTCTTCTTACCATTTTTCAAATACTTATGAGCTCATTATATGAGGCATTGCAGCAAATGACTGCAGTTCCTGTTGAAAAAATGCAGTGAGTGTCAGCAACCAGAAAGTCATAGAGTCTAGTCCCTCTTCTCTGCTTTTAGCCATATTGGTCTTGGCACACAAATTAGCACACTCTAAACTGCAAGCTTGCTAAACTGCAAGCTTGGTCTTGTCAACATATCAAAGGAGAGTGCTAATCATTAATAACTTATTCTGAGATAATATTGACAGCTGCTTTGCTTTATTAACAATGCCATCTGTGCCCAGCAACCCATTGTCTCATTTCTACTACTCCTAAGCTTGTGCTCCAAATGTTTTTCAGGCTGTAACAAGCAAAATGGAAATAACAGCTTGAGCTTGCAAAATATCATGAGCCAACTCAGGGACCCCAGAAGATATGGAATAATATGATTGTAGTGTCCTACTGGATTTTCAGCATCATCCAGCCTTACAAAAAACATGTTGCCAGATGCCTTTTCCTACTAGTGATCATTTCCACTGTTTCCAAAGACCAGTATCATGCACGTGATGTTCAACTGGTCTTTTTCTATTTTGGACAGTACTAGAGGCTCAGTAAGATTGATTAGCAGTAACAGTATCTGTAGCAGTTCTGAGTCTCCTTATTATATTAATAATATTAATGCTTTGATCACAAACTTCTCTCACTCCCCCAAGACTTTCCCTAATGAACCAATATTCTTAAAAGGTAGCTCCCAGTCTTCTGCTGTGCCACTTGAAGATTTTTCATTTGTGAGTTTCCAAGGTCTTTGCACTTCAGTACAGAACTAATAATAAGAAATACACTTGACTTTGCTAACCAAAGTGAACAAATTAAAAACTTCAGTTATCAGTAGTAAATTTATCATAATTCATTGGAGACAATTCAGTTTTAAACAGACACCTACCTACCAAAATTATTTTTAAAATTCTAAAAAAACCCACCTGAAAGTGTTTATTGAAGTCGCTCTTATGGAGCAGTTCAATTGGGATGAAAATCCTGAGATAAAATGTATATATAGAGAGATATTCAATTGCTCTGTGCTACTAACTTAGAAAAAGAAGGGGAAAACAAAGATTTTTTAAAAGACTCATAGAAAAACTTTTAAACGTGGATGGCTTTTTAAAGTACATGTACTTTTGATTTTTCTATAGTGCTATTTTGGGCAGAGGTAGAACAAGCCCAGCGGTCTAACATTTCCCTTGGACAAGCTGTCTTGTGTCTAAGCAAATTTGATCACTTGCAATTTTTAATTTGAGGAAAAGAAAATGATAAATTGTGCTTTCTTCATATGAACTCATTTTGAATGTAAAAATTCAAATGCAAATTCAGTCAAAGCAAATAGGTCTGGAACAGATGGCAGAAAGTCTTTGGAATGTCAGTTGAAAAGAGGCTGTCAGTGGCAGACAATGATACCTCCAGCAAATAATAAAGGAAAAACTCTAAAACAAAGAAAGAGTTTAGGTAGCCTGTTGAGAGTACTTGTCAGGAAAAGAAGGAAGTGAATGCTTCCTGGCTGAAGAAGATACATTTCTAACGATCCAAGGAAGGGACTGGTTGCTCAGAAAGCTTCTCTGCTTTTACCAACTTCATCATTGATATAACAAAGTACACTGTCTCTGCAGAAATTGCCTGTATTATATATTTAAAAATCATAGGTTCTAATACCATCTAAGAGACACAAGTCAGCATTAAGAACAGCACTTCAGAAGGTTGATTAGAGGTTGTTACTTCAAGGTAAGGGTTTGCCAGGCCTACAGTGGCTGGACTGAAAAAGGTGTTGAACAATAGTTACTACAAGTTCAGTGTGTGCAATTATCTCACACAGATGACTTGGAAGGACTGATAACATGATGCTAAATCCAGCACAGGAACTTTTTTTAGCTTGAATAGTGAAGGCTGGTATCTGCGGTCTTCAGTTTTTGATGAATGACCACAATTTCTGTTAACATGTTGTTCATTGTGCTTCCTTAGCACACTTGACCCTTAGCAGTTTCCAGGAGTAGTCTGTAGAAAGAAAACTGACCACAGTAACCCTGCCTCCTGTGGTATAACACACTCAACCTCAATAGAAAGAATCTGCTAGAGGGTTATAATGCTTTGAAAATGGGATTGTGTATCTCTACCCATCTGTAACAAAACTGAATCCTGCAAAATCAACGTCTGTTTCATGTTACCTGGGCTCTTTGGACCACAATAGGAGACATAAGAGAGGGGACACAAGAAGAAACTGAGCTGATGAGAGCTAACAGCCTACCAGGGCACAAAGTGTGCTCAGGAGCTACTCCACTTCAACCCTAATTTAGGATTCTGCAGGAGACTGCAGCTGCTGGTGAACAGTGTGAGATCTGACAGGTCCACTTTGAAAAAGGAGTAGAAGAAAGGCTCTTTTTCATTTGGTCATTACCCTGACTGTCATGCTGTAAAACACTGCTCCCCTAGATCATGTTTTCAATAACCACACACAAAGTCATCAATAGTCCCCAATAGATTTTATAGGTTAAGTACAGGGAACATTTGATCTTATCTTTCAATTCTCCATCCCTTTTTGTCACTCACAACAATAAAAATTTTAAAACCCAGTTCAGTCTTTCTCCAGCAACTAAAAGCATGAAAACAAATCTAATTGATTATTTCAATAATACTGAAAACACATAGGAATAAGGTCTGAAAAATCTCTCATTAAGTAGAATTTTAA
The DNA here is from genome assembly GCF_000695815.1 of Acanthisitta chloris. NCBI lineage: Eukaryota > Metazoa > Chordata > Aves > Passeriformes > Acanthisittidae > Acanthisitta > Acanthisitta chloris. The sequence goes on from NW_008691930.1 coordinate 17,226, forward strand.
TTAAGAGTGATTTACATGTTAATAACCAGGTAGATATCTTAATTAAGAGAGTGATTTACACATTTATAACCAAGTTGATATCTTAAGGATTGGGTTTTTTAAATTATTGTTAGCATTGTTTTGGTCTCCTAAATGCAAGGAGCCTTATTTATAAATTCTAGCAGCCTCCAATGCACATACATTTAGCTACACTTCCACTACGTTGTCCTTTTATTTCATGACATTTGTAGTCTCAGATAGAACAATTATCCTCTCCCTTCAGGCACACTTTTAATGTCAAAACCGAAGCCTGTATCAATAGTCTTTAGAACTTTAAATGTGGCTTTGGAAATCATACTGGATGCCATGTATGGAAAAGAGAGTGTTGACTATGTCTGCATCTAGTCTAGCCCAAATGGTGTGTTAAAGATGTGTTTATTGAACTTCAAATTTGCCAAACTGCAGACTGACATAAGGTCCTACACCAGGTGTCAGATTGAACAATCTGAACTGCAAAGATGGAAAAGGGATTTTCTTTTTCTTCTTGTTTTAGTAGAAACCACAAAGCTCTTTGACCCAATTCAATTTTTATCTCAGAAAGAGCACCTGAAAGAATTGCCAGCTTTTGCTGAAGGACAATTGAGGAGGTCAGCGAAGGCCAGTCTGTCTTGGTTAACAAATAGGGGATCAAATATTGACTGAATAATTTCTATGTCACTATGAGAGACCTTTTCCCTGTATATAGAAGGGCTCTTTAATGTACAGAATGGTTGAATGTTGGCAAATTCACCTAGTACCAATATATAATAAATCTGACATGTGTCAGACCTGACCTGTCCCAGAGAACTCCCCAGACCTGACATTTTGCATCTCTCCTGTCTTAGAGTCTACTTAAACCTGGTCTGTGCTCATTGCTTAGAAACTCCTCCTATCCTTGCAGCAGCTGATGCTTGGGATTCTTCTAGGGAAGTACTCAGTGTCATCTGGCCTGATGGCCATCAGCCATGTAATGCCTCTAGGAGAGTAGATAGATTAGATGGACAGTGTTCATCTGGGCAGAGCCCTCAAGCTTATGTGAATAACATTCAAGTGCACCCTGAAGTAGTGTGCCCTGGGAATTTGTTCTGGCTTGCTCAAGAGGCAGTCCTGACAGCACACCCAGCAACAAATTCAGCCACAAATTATATGGGTCGTTACTCAATATGACTGTGTGCTTGGTCTTAGGGCCAGAAAAATGTCAGTGACTCAGGCTGAATCCTCTCATTCTCCCAGCAGTTTTGGACTTGAAGAAATTTTCTGGGATGTCATGTAGGAGGATGAAGTTATAATAATGATAGAACATAGGTTTGGAAGGGACCCCAAGAAAGTATTTAGATAATTTAGATTAATTCAACACAGAACTAACTAATGTTTCAAATTCTAAAGACTTTCCAGTCATTTTCCCAATGCTTCACTTTCCATTATTCTTAGAAATGGAAAGAATACTGCCTAAATGCTTTGTCATTTCTCACCATGAATGTTGCTAGTCATCAACTGACTATTTTTTAAAAACCCTAAGTATTTTTAATTTTCTCAAATGGACTTTCACTCTGACTAGAAACTTTTGGTCAAATGACTGAACAGAGCAGGAAAGAGTAAATTCACTCCACATTTAAGGGTACTAGATGGATCTCATGTAGAGAGACAAGGTGAGTATCTGAAGATCAGCTATCACACTTTTTTTTGTCTACTCCATAAGATTTCTGTGGAATCCTACTAATTAGACATGGCACAAAAGTCCTCCTTACGCTGTACACAGCTCAGGTCTGTTACATGCAAAAATGTTAATGGCTTGCCATTTGTTCCAGTTTGAACCTCTGATTTGTAGCTCATCTTGTAAGGGCTCTAAAATTCCTTATTTAGTAAAGGTTTTATAACCATCTTTCCTATAGTCTGTGCTACTAATGTGTCTATCACAGAATTGCCATCTAAAAATAAACCTAACATAAATGCTCATATTTTGCCTTATATTGTGAAATACCATGTAGAAACAAAAAAGTCTATAAAGGACAAGATGCTTGATAAGTTGTTAGCTTATAGGTTGTGGCAATATTCACAACACTAAGTCCACTGAAATATAAGAAACAGTGAATAGCAAACTTCGATTTCTGTCAGTCTTAGGAAAAGGTAAAATCCAATATCACCAAAGATTGAAAGGATTTGCTTATTTAAACTTGCAAATCAGCAAAGTATTTGGAAAGGAAAAACTGTTACTACACTGTAAAGCAGTCAGGTAAACAAATTTCCCTTACATTTCCTTTAACTGACACCTCTGACAGCATATTCAGAGTGTGACACACATGCCTTATGTTTTGCTAGTGAATTCTCTACATAGTTTTTTGATCCTGACCTGTTTCAGGCACTGCTTGTGGCTGGAGGAAAACACACTGCAGAAGAGCTATCATTAAGGAAAGAGTATCCTGGTCTCAGAGAGTCTAGTGCAGTCTGGAGTGTTGGCTTACACTATCAGGGAAAGTTTGTTCTTGGTAGCAGTAGTAGCAAAATGTACTGGATTAGTATCTCCTGGCACATAATATTTAATGCAAACATAGTATGACATACTTAGAACTGACCAGAAGCAGCAGCAGCACACATTTAATTCACATTATCCCTTTAAAATTTCATCCCCAAGAAACTAGCATAGCACAGTAAATAACTACCTAGGAAGGAGTGCAGTCCCAATTCACCTTCAAGCTTTTGCTTACTGATTAAGATTACTCAAGACTAATTCTTCTAGACCAGCTGGCAGTCGTAGTATAAAAGTGAGTTCTCCTTATACCCAGGTATAATGATGGGGACACTACTGTATTACTAGGTCCTTCTAACTCCATTAAACTGCTACTACTTGTTTACTGCTTAGTGGTGAAATCACTAGGCACTGCTGAGGCTGGATACATTTAAGCAGAAAACATAGAAATATGTAAATTCAGGTGCCAAGCACTTGGGCTGTTCCCAAGCACACATTCACTTGAAAAAGCTGACCAATTCTCTGTATGAAGATTTCGATTTAAAAGACATAAATTTAAAAGTCTATGCCTATCATGAAAGTAAATCAGTCCCAAGCAAGACTTAAACATTATTGTTAATCTGCTGCTGAGTCGAAGGAAACATATTAAATGCTTTTCATTTAGCAACAGAAACTGTACACAGACATCTGGAAAAATGAATACATGGAACCAATTTTATGCCAAGATCTTCAGCTTATTTCCACTGGCATAGTGGCCTTTCTGGTCAGGGTGCCAAGTCTGCTATAATCAGCAGAGTTAAGGGCTCTCAACACTTCAAAAGATTGGGACTTAATTGCTGCAAATTTAGTTAATGCCAAGGGGGAAAGACAGGCATCAGGATTTGGGCCTTTGCCCCAAAAGAGCAGCACAAATAAGACCCATAATCATTAGACAGTTGTCAGGAGACTGCTGAGAATTTGGCTGTACAGAAGCCTGACTGAAAATTTGATGAACTTAAAAAAAATTAATGAGCTTTGGGTTCAAAAGGTTTCCTTTAATGTGCATCAGGCATTTTCATGAACTACAAGTAACTACACAAATTTGCCATTTAGCAGTAATGGGTCATATCAGAGCTGGATATCTCTTGATCTCCTGTTGAGATGACAGCATGTACCACGCACCGGTCTTCTGCCAACACGAAACAAGTGTAAGCAGATTTACTCTTAATGAGCTCATCACACTGAAGTACCAGTTAAAGGCAGTAGGTCACAGATTACGTTTGTTTAGTTGCCCTGATGTGTCTTGTTAATTCAACATACAAATGTGTTGCAGATAGGAAACACCCGCAATCCACAGTGCCTGCCCAACCTCTGCACCAACATCTATAAGCTTTCCCTCTGCCTGAACTTGGGGTAAATTGGCACAACTCCAGGGTCTACAGTCAAATTAATTTGATCTCTGCCAGCTTTGAATCTGGCCCTGCACATAGGTACTTTCTCCTCTCACCATCTTTTCTGACATCTTTAGCTACTGAAAAAGATGTTAAGCAAAGTTAGATTTTGTGGACTTGGTTGGATTTGGTGATCTTAGAGTTCTTTTTCAACCTTAATGATTCTAAGTTTGGGGAAGTAAGACAGTTTCCTGCCCTATTATACTGGTACTTTCAGATCATATTTCTGTTTATGCGTTTACCCTTCTCATGCATGTTTGTATGTTGTAGAAGCCTCATTCATGCAACCCTTCAAATTCAAAGATGTTCAGAGCATGAAAGGAAGATTATGAACGAGAGGAGACAGTCCTATGGCACAGGGATACCGCAAAATCTGCTGCAAGACCCACATCACATTCTCTTCAAAGTACATGAGAAACCTGTGGTCAGCCAGTGGATATTACTACAGCACATAATAGCATGCACAGCCACATTAGCAGACACTGATGTATGGAGAATACCACAAGCCTTCATTCCCCACCCCTCCAATGAAACCATGCTTACTTACCTTTTGTTTTATTGCCTTTTTGCATGACAGAACATCCTTCGTGTGAAAATAGAGTACTTGCCAGAGGAAAATCTCAAAGAACCAGAAGCTCTGCTGCATCTCTGTGTTTTATTGTGTATGGGAACAAGGTTTACTGTTGACTCCATGACTTCATTTCTATGTTGGAAAATGTTAAAGATTTGATGTGCAGTCTTAATTCCTTTCTCCTGCATGGGAAGACAGTATCCAGTGCCAGATTAGTAAGGAAATATGTTTTAGATGAAATAACCTTATACAACCATTTACATACCAGAGTGTTAATTTTCTTGCAGATGCATCATCTCTCCTGCTAGTCTTCTAACATCAGTCTCACTTGGATTGGATTTCATAGAAGCAGCAGTATGTTGATAATGCTTTGCCTGATGCACCTCAGGACATGGTGGGCCCATATTTGGATCCAAAGTACCTGTATGCAATCTTCACTTTATACACAGCATGAAACTTCATTATCCCCTTCCAGAGTTCTCATCATGGCTATTCCTCCAAGTATTTTCCTACTTTCCTTCCCCAGAGTTGTTTGGTTTGGCTCTCAAAAGGCATCTTTAGCAGCTCTCTGTTTGCACTTACCAAAAATCCTCTGCACTGCTGCTTCAGACACCATAGCACATGCCCTGTCATTACCTCACTTCTTTCCAGATGTCTTAGCTCTTCTTTGTTTATATTGTACTTAAATGAAGGGACTGAATTAAAGCAACAGCATTTACTTCTTTCTTCCCCTCTGTATACTTAACAAATATAAGCATCTTTGCAGTACAAACATGGAGGTTAAGTCTGCATTTATCAAATAACTCTGCCGAAACTTGAGGTGTTTATTTTGTCTTTACATACAAATGAAAGAGAATTTGGCCAGTGTAGGAAGTAAAAACTGAGGATTAAATTCTGCTTCGTTCACCCATTGCAAAATTTGACTCTGACAATAGTTCCATTTATTTTGAACTCTGACTCAAGGGTACAAGAATACAGGAGTCAATGCAGAAGAAATAGCATATCTGATTCACAATGTATGAAGTTCCATCAAGATCCATGAAGAATAAAGATAATTGAAAAATACCGGATACTGTAGTTAATTTAATATTTTGGCATCTCCAATTGCTTCATATTACATAGGTTTTGATGTGTTTAAGGCAAGCAACCCTTAGAAGCATTTTTGCAAACATATGTCCTCCTTAGCTTTTTCATACTTGTTACCTAAATCAATATCCAAATAATTAATCCTACAATCAAAGTCTTAGGCCTCCTTACTGTCATTTATCTGTAAACACATCCCCTGATCCTCTCCTGTCTCCAATTGCTCTAAATGTCCCAGGGAAGACATCATCCAGCTCCTTTCAGTGCCCTTTATTTTTACTCAAACTATGTTAGAAGTTATGGTGTTTCTCTTACAGGCTCAGTAATCAGACCTCTCCAGGATACACCATCCTTTCTGCTCTACTTCATTTCTTGGTTTTGGCAGCTCCTGCATTTTATTAAGTCCCCTGATGTTTTCCAGGCTTATATGTATCGCAATATGAATACTGTATATCCCTTGGAAACAAGTAACCCCTTAATTCTGTAGGTTAGTACTATATGCTTCAAGAATGTGTCTGGAATATATTTACCTTGTACTTTGAAATCCCTCAGGTTTATAAGACAACAACTTGAATGCAGAGTACAAGAACCTGAGCACAAGAAAATATTCCTGTATGAGTAAAGATCAGGACCCTGGACTGGAATTTAGAAGATCTGGTATTACTTCTTGACTCACAAATTCTGCATGTGATCATCAGTTCCAGCTCTATCATTATAAAACAGGAGTCTCTAAAGGGATAATCATGGCCCACACCCATCCTCTCTTCAAACCATCTCCTTGGAGATAAATTAGAGAGACTCTCTATACCCTAGGGTGTTAATGTATTGGTAGGATACTTGAACACCCAGATGTTTGAACACACTAGTCCTTGTGTGCTTCTGAAAGTACAGCCTAGATCTATATATGGTCTGCATTTGCAAGTTTGCAATATGTACCTGCAGCCTGTTAGAACTCCCTTGACTCAGTGGTATAGATATAACATTGTTACCTTTTCACTTCTATTCCTTGCCTTCAGCATCTCTTTTTCTTCTGTTCTGAACCATAACCACTGAGATTACAGCTTACTCTGCGTACAAACTTCTTAATGAGACAACAGTTAAAGTATGCATACAAGTAACACTAATTAGGAGTTTGCAAAAGGTTCAAACAAAAGCCTTATGTTCTGCACAAATTCAGTAACTAGTTTCAGTATGAAGTACAGCTTCTTTTCGCCTCTTAATATTTTCAGTACAAATTTACAGCCTTTTACGTTAAGCAGCCTTTTAGTTACTAAGGTTCCTCACCTTTGTTTAAACAGAAGTATCAGGAAAACTTTTGGATTTTAAATTTTTTCAGATCTGCAGTGATCCGACCCCAAAATGTTTTCAATTCACCTTACCTTTAGCAGTCACTGTATGGCATCTCTTAGGAGTTTTCCTTACACTTGTGCAGTGTACTATTCAAACTCAATAAACATCCTTAAGAGTTGTGTTGACACCAAAAAGATCACTTACACCAACATGGCAGGAGACACTCAAACAACAAATAAACCTGCACTAGCAATCCCTTGGTAGTATTAGCGTTTACATTAGTATTTAAAAAAAAAAGTAAAACCAGAGCCCCTTTAGCCCTTTCTTGGCTCTGGTAACTGGACAATAGCATTGAGAAATATATACTAAACAAGGCACTTGAGGCCTTTCATGATTAGTGCATCACACCTCTGCCTTAGGGGACTTCCTCTGGGTGCCCATCAGACAGTCCACCAAAATGTGCTCTGGTACCAAGGACACAATGTTTAAACAGGCAGCAGAATGTAAGTTCCTAGAATTCATTTCACAAATCGACTTAATTAACTTAAATTGATTAATTTAATTAATTGATTGTTTTAATTAATTTAAATGTCATTAATCACTTTACTTCATTTCTCCAATGACAGAATTGCAGTGGGAGCCAAAGAAGCACAGAGCAAACAGAAGCAGTCTGGAGATTCAACTCCAATGTGAGGCAGTTAAAGTTAAATTAATGGTGTAAACACATCACATTAATGTACTGCAAGGTCACAGCTGCTCAGTCAGTTCAGGGCTGCATCCACCTTAGCTTTCCTACATCTAGTGAAGGATAAGTATTCCAAGCAGATGAGGACCTGTCTGATCCTGGCTGCTATACAGATATATATTATGACTGAATTTAAGCAATAAATTCAAAACAAGAAATGCACATTCCAGCAGTGAGTGCAACCTTGCCTTGCCAGGTAAGAAGTGATACTTCCAAAAGGCAGTTTAGCCCACAGTGGTCCTTCCTGTTCCTGTCTGACCTCCCTGGCCCATCCCTATGACCCTGCCATGATCAGGCTGTGTCCAAGCCCCTTCTCACTAAGCCTGATCCTGATTTGCTACAGCTCATCCCTGGGCCTGTCTCCTAACCATGGGAGATGGTGTCAAAGGCTTTGCTGAAGTCCAGGTAGACTACATTCACAGCCTTCCCCTCATCCACCAGATGGGTCACCTGATCATAAAAGGAGATCAGGTTGGTCAGACAGGACTTGCCCTTCTTTAGCCCATGCTGGCTGGGTCTGATGTCTTGTCCATCCTGTAGGTGCTGTGTGATCACATATAGCATGATCTGCTCCATGACTTTGCCAGACACTGAGGTCAGACTGACAGGCTTAATTCTCTAAAACTTTAAAGAAATGTTATCTAGAAAGCAACTACAGGTGCAAAAGAAAAAAAATTGATTATTATATCTTGAAACACTACATTCAATCCAACATAATGGATAAAATATCCTACAATTTAACAGCATGCCAATAAGATCTTTAAGGAACCAGGTGGAGAATCTACAAGCGCAGCTGAAAAATTGTGTGGTGTGTTTCATCAGGATTGCTCATGAATATTTATATCACATATTTAGACTAATGTAAAAGGCCACTGTCAAGCAGAAATCATGAGTCAGATCCCAGAAGCCCATTCAAAGTTCCAGGCTGCTTTTTCTTCTTTGATATTGTTTACTTTGCACCTTTCAGTCATCTTGAAATACACGACTAGGCTCATCTTGCTCTGCCCACAGTACAGATGGCCAGAATCAGCACCTAAAATTCAAATTACATTTGGTAGACATAGGATGGATTAGAGGTAATTAGGGCCTCCTTTTGTTGCAGTAATTATAATTCTGACATGATAGAAAATTCTCTATTAAAGTAATTTTAATTTCTAAGGGAAAATAATCCACACCCAATGACTGTTCTCTCAGACACTTCCCCTTGACTCACGATTTTTAATAGCATCCGAAAAAAAATGAAAAACATATTTCTGTATATTGAGTATGATGTTGATCTTGAGGTCTGAACTATGGAAGGTGTTGCAAAAAGAGCTGTGGATTTGTCATATTGCCCCAGAGATAGGTGGCAAGAAAGATACTTGTGCACCCGTGCAGAGCTGTGCAGGGAAATGAGCTGGGTAGATTGCAAGTCTGGAAATAACCATCATTAACATCTTTAAACAAACAAACCTGGGCAAAGAGTTCTGGAGCAGAGAAGATGAAAAGTTTAGGGACAGATCAACAGGACAAAAACCCAGTCCTTTATGCTCTAGAGGGAGCAACTTAAAAGCTCTCCTGTATGGCTACAGGGAATCACTGGCAGAACTTCTATTGCTGCTTTGGTCAAACCCCTGCTTATGGCAAAAGATCACAAGCTGGTCCTCTTTATCTGAAGAATAATGCAGTGGAAAGCAGTAGGAATATCCAATCAGATGATTCCATGGAAACTGTTTTAATCAGGGCAGCAAGCACACCCCAACCAGTCTCTGTGGAGCCACTGCCTGGCATTGTTTCATATGTTGATAGTTGCTGGCTGCCTTTACATCTACTGATTTACATTAGAATCATACAATCACAAAATTCTTTAGGTTGGAAAGGGCTTTAAGGTCATCAAGTCCAACCATCTACCTAACACTGTCAAGTCCACCTCTAAACCATGTCCCTAAATACCACATCTACATATCTTTTAAATACCTCGAGGAATGGTGACTCAACCACTTCACTGGGTAGCCTGTTTCAAAGGTTGACAACCCTTCAAGTAAAAAACATTTTCCAAATATCACATCTAAACCTCCTCTGGTGCAATTTGAGGCCATTTCCTCTTGTCCTAAGAGTTGTTATTGGGAGAAGAGACTAACACCCACCTTGCTGTACCTTCCTTTCAGGCAATGGTGGAGAGTGCTAATGTCTCCACTGAGACTCCTATTGACCAGGCTAAACAACTCCAGCTCCCTCAGCTGCTCCTCATAAGACTCTTCACCAGCTTCATTGCCCTTCTCTGGACATGTTCCAGCACCTCAATGTATATTTTGTACCGAGGCACCCAAAACTGAACACAGGATTCAAGGTATAGCCTCAGAGTGTAGAATACAGGGGGACAATCACTGCCCTAGTCCCGATGGCCACACTATTTCTGACACAAGCCAGGATGCCACTGGCCTTCCTGCCCCCTTGGGCACACTGCTGGCTCATGTACAGTTGCTGTCAACCAACCTCCCCAGATTATTTTCCACCTGGCAGCTTTCCAGCCATTCTTCCCCCAGCCTGGAGCACTGCATGGGGTTGTTGTGACCAAAGTACAGGACCTAACACTTTGCCTTTTTGCAACTCAAATGATTGGTCACAGGTCATCAATCTGGCCTCTTCCAGATTCCTCTGTAGAGTCTTCCTATTGTCCAGCAGATCAACATTCCTGCCCAACATGGTGTCATCTGCAGATTGACTGAGGGTGCTCTCTATCGCCTCATCCAGATCATTGATAAAGATATTAAACAGGACTGGCCCCAATATTGTGCCTTGGAGGACACCACTGATCATGAGCCCTCAGCAGGATGTAACTCAATTCTTCACCACTGTTTGGACCCATCCTTTCAGAGAGCTTTTAACCCAGCTAACACCTGTCTAAACCATGAACAGCCATTTAACATTGCATTACAGAAAAGGTTAGCTTCTCTCTTCCTTTTTCTTTCTTTTTGTTCCAATGTTAGAAGTTGAGTACAGTTAATACAGACAAATTAAAATGGATCTGTCATGTATTTGTTATTCTAAGGTGTCATCCTGTATCCCTTCTCTGCAGTAAGCTGACACTCTACTACAATATTTAAAATTCTTCACTGTAGACAGCTCATAACTAATGTGGTGATTTTCATTATATGTTCCTCTGGATACAACAAAGAAGAATGTATACTAAACTAGTAAAACTGGCAACTGCTTGCTTTTCAGCATCATTATGGCCATATAGCACTAATGGTCACTGACATTACAAAAAGTAATAAGGAATCAAGACTAAATCCAATCAAAGTAATTGTCATGTCTCCCAGACACCTTCTAGGCAATGTACCTCTGAGCAATCTCTCATTAACCATACATGTTTTACCTCTTCCTGACAAATTACACTTTGTGCCATTCAGTTTCCCCACAGCATCAGCTTCTTTTCAAAAGAAACTAAATCTGTTTCCATTACTCCACCAAATTTGGAAAGCTATGGAGTAAACTTCAGGTGGAGACCAAAACTTAGGGGCTAAAGAAGCTGCTCCACCATGATCCAAGCCTTGTGGTATAGCTAACAGAATTCTAGCTGTGCATCCAGGAAAGAAATTATAGTGAATATAAAAGTAGTAGAGTAATGAAGGGGCAAGAAACTCTGTTTGGACATTGCATCCCATCCAAGCATTTCCCATGAGTGTTTTTATACATTGTTCACACTGTATTTGTATTTCACTAATTAAGAAAAAAAAGATGAAGAAAGGATAATATTTAGGATAGTAGTTGTTCCGATGTCAGAGACAATGCAAAATACAATGTCCCAGTCACTTTGAATCTCATGGCTCTTCAGAATCACAGTGCAAATATCTCTATGGTCACTTCTTCTTCCTTAAATGATCACTCATTTGATTTTCCTGAAAATCTGTAATAGACATTATAGTGGCTGAGCCCAAATAGAATCAGGGAAGAACTGTAAGGGACAAAATGCGCAGTTATGTGTTTAGGATTCAGTGTTGCTATCTTCTTACCTTACACTGATTTTCTAAGCAAACTTTGAAAATCCAGCATCCAAAATTCCAGTGCTGAAGTGCTTCATTTCTCATATTTCTTTTTTTTTTCTAATAATGAAATTGAATCAGCTGCAATGTCAAAAAAAAATGGAACAACTGTTGGCATTTCCACATTTTATTGATGTAGAATTATGTGAAATGCAATGACAAATGCTTTCACGCAAAGCTCCACAAGAGAGAGACTGCATGCAGGTATATCCAAGACTAAGTTACTGGGTAGCCTCATTGGTTCAAGGAACAGACTTCTTTATGTTCTGATTTTGATTCACAAAGATGCAAAGAGATGGTTTTGGTTGGTTTATTGCTAAGTGGTTTTTACTGTATAAAAACTTGATGCAATTTCCTTACCAAAACCCAGTTATGAAGAAAAGCAGCTGGTGAACAAGCAACAGAGAGCAGCCAGAACTTACAGAGAGGTACAAATCTGAGCTAGTTTGTTATCTAAACTATTTTGCACTGGACAAGACTGAGTTCTATTCTCTGGGCCACTATAAAGATGATGTCTAAAATTCCTCTTTAAATCTCTTTATCTGTGAATGATTTAGTTCTGTGGATTAACAACCCTAGAAAGCAACAGCTTCTGCATACTGTAGAGCAAGCAGCATCAGCCAAATGCAATATAGGGAAGTCTCTTTCCTGGCCTGTGAGTATGAACACGTGACAATAAACAGAACAATCTCTTGGTGTTAATTTAAACATTTCTTTCGTAATACTCAAATGAAAATGATCCATTTGATCACAGCATTTACATTGATCTAAACAGATAATGCAAGGGAGAAAGGTTGCATAGATCTCAGACACCGACCTGCCTTTTTTTCAGTCAAAACCATTCTGACATACTACAGTGGAGTGTTTTTCTGAATTTCACAATGAAACATGCTGTGCTTTTGGCAGATCATGGCTTGTACCCATCTGGCAAAACATGAATCACAGTCAGAAACATAGCCTAACTCCTGTTATGAATTCAGGCTAAGTCAAAGCTACAGAATTAAAAGAAGCTTTCAGATTTCCCCAGTTGATCTGGTTTCCTAAGGTTGTGTGTAAGTTCATGCCCCTGTTTATCAAAGGTTAACTTAAACACTACTAGCAAACATTGTAACACTCTATTTTTCAGCAGTTACCAGAGATAAGTGACTACAGGAAGCAGAATGGAAAAATCTTTGCCTCTGAGTCTGTGCAGTAAGTGAAAGACCTCATTTGTTTCTTTAAAGACAAAACTGGCTATAGAATTATATAATAATATTTCCATATTATCTATGGGGTTTATGGCTTGCAGGTAGATACGAATGTGAAAATCAAATAGTTTAAATGGAGAGAAACTGTGCAGGTTCCCATTTGCTTTTTGATAAGGATTTAACCAGGAAGAGTTGGCTGCCACAACACATATCTGAGACAAATAACAGCTGACCAGTATCCTTTTCAGCTATTTCAAGTATGTAATGGGCTTGTTGTACATTCTTAAAAGCTTTATATCCCATAAAAAGAGAGGAGTTTTTCTCTATATACTGTTTCCCTGGTTATTTCAAATAAATGATGACATAGCAAAATCTGCTTTTATTTGCCTCTAGAGGTGACAGTCTGATTTATACCAGAGGAAGATCTTGCTTTATTCAGTAAATTTATTCCCTGAGTAACATCACAGACTTTGCAAACATTGAATTAAGGAAAAAAATTGGCCTATCCTCATACTATATAATTTGCTTGGTGTCTTAAATATAAATTAAATTTCATACCAGTTGGAAAACTAGGATATTGACGTAAAAGTCAATAGACAATTCTTGCCCTGTATTTTCACTTTGGCATATATTTTTAAATTATAAAAAATATTCATCATTCAGGAAGTGAAAGCAAATAAAGATGTTAAAAATTAAATACTTTTTGATTTACGTGTATTAGCAGCATATAGCCATGGCATATAGTCAAACAACATTTATTGCAGAGTAATTACACACCCATAAATGTTCTCAGGGTATTTTGGAGAGGATATCTTACTTCTAGTTAGAGCAAACACTAATACTTTGAACAACATCAAGGGATGCAACAAAAAAATGGAAGCTAGAGCATGCTGGTCAAGTTCTGAACTTCCTTGACTGGAAGATTCAGATTGAAAGTATATCCTACCCTTATCCCTATACAAATGGACCCACTATTGAATACGGTCTGACAGCCAGCAATCTTTTAAAGAAAGATTCACTCAAGCCTAAAATGAAAGAAATACAGAGGCAGTTTACCTTTGCATATTTAATATCATCCAACTTAAAGTAAGCCCATACTAACCACAGGATTCAGCCTATTTAAAAAGGATCAGGACTAAGTCTACATAGCCTAAAACCAATAACTTGAAAGCCCAAAAGTATTCTGTGAATCACAACAGGAAGAGAAAACTTTGTTCAGCCAAGATTCAGTCTGGTGATGTTCAGAAGCTAACCAGTGAGAAATAAACTTGGATCATTATTTATATAGGTTGAACTAAACTCCAAAAGCTAAAATTCATCAGAAAAATATTCATAGCCTTGAACAGAAAAGTTCACAAGACTTTGCCACTGAAACTTTTATACCCAGATGGACTGCAATCTCTGTGCCCAGAAAAGCTAGGCTTATTCTTTACTGGCTCAACTGGGCCTTTGAGGTAGAAAGAGTTAAATGAGAAGGTTCTTACTTTCTTGCACACCTTTTTTCCCACAAGATTAAGCCTACAGCTTAATCATGCTGCCCATACAGAAGTCTACAAAGAGGTGAACTCACACATAGGTCTTCAATAATTAATGCTTCCATTTTGCCTTTTTTTTTAATGATATGGCTAACACTTCATTTGAATATATTATTGTCATTGTTCTTACCCATCTTACCCATTTGCACTGTGACTTGGGTTTAAGTCTAAATTCATTTGTCTCCTAGGACTTTCTAACAATATTTTTTCCCTATACTCAGGGGCTGTATTTCTGAGAGTTTCAAAATTCTATTAAAACCAACATAATTGGTCACTTGTAATATTAGAATGTGTCTGTAGGTATAATCTAGCACAAGGTCCAAACCCTTTAGGAATCATACAACTTAAAAAATGTACATACTGCTAAAATCCTCTGAGCCACTCCAAGTGTTATAAAACAAAGCTTTTTGTTTCATCTTAGCATATGCAACAACTAGCTGAACTGACTTAATATTTTGACTGCAGATTTGAAAAACAATAATAAGTTTAAACATTATAATTTTGTTTTATTTGGTATTTATTTTCTACCTGTAGATAAGGGGCAGCAAAGCTACCCAGGGCAGCAAGGAGTATCACACTGAACGGTCTTGGCAGACCTTTTAAAGGACTTGTCTTCAGCAAGAGAAGCCTAGAAGATAGATAGGGGAAAATAAAGCTGTTTCAATGTAAAGAGCTCCATTAAATGCTTGAATGGTCCTTACTAATGAATAAAGCTCTCTGGCATGGAGCAGTAAGTCACTAAAGCAGGTGCTAGGCTGAGGAGCAGGCACTGGCATGCAATTGCCAGTTAGGCTGCCTTTATCTGCCCATTCAAGCTAGTCACTTCAGCATCCATAATGCATCTTTGTGGAAGTTATTGCCACAAATCAAGAGTTTAAAACCCTTTAGCAACAGCTGAAATTGTTCAGTTTGGAGACAGGATGGAGAACACCGAGGAAATAGAAATAGCAGAACAGTGGCTGCTACAGACTTTGTGAGAAACAAATGCTCTGACCTGGATTAACAAAGCTAATATGACACAGTGCTTCATCCTGCTCCAGTGTAGGAAAACATTTATTTCCCTTTTGTGTTTGGAGAGCTAAAGAACAATAAATTAAGATTATTTGTCCAAAGCTGCACAAGTTTCAAAATGATCTGAGTACATAACTTTCAAACCTGGGTTCCCTTTCTCTAAGCTCACCAGCACTTGTAGAAAGGTAGCACTAGATACCAAATTCTTTTCATACCATATGGACTGTTCAATGAAAAATAAAAAAAAACTGGTCGATTGGAGGGGAAAAAAAAATAACAAAAATTTGTGAGAAAGGAATCATCAAAGAATTTTTTCATACTCAATAAAACTAAATTAAACCTTTAGTTTCATAATGACATTTATATGTGTAAGATGGATTTATTTTGGCACCTTTGCTATCATTTTGTGAGGCTTTTAATTGTTGAAACCAAAGAAATAGAAGCTGATTTTTCTACTGAAACAAAACAACAGGTACATTTTAATTAAAATCATACTTAGTACATGAAAGTTGCTACTTTTATATTTCCTACATAAGAAAACAACACTCAGTAGTTCTCAGAAATCATTGCTTTTGTATTAAAAACTTGATTCAATTGTACACTTTTTTTTTCAACAGGAATACTTGCTGTGTAAAAGCAGCTGGTGACTTGTGCCATTTGCTCTTTTGTTTGAATCCATGCTGTAAGTAGCTTGGCAGCTTACTACAGCATTGTGATGACACAGTTCAGCAGTCTCATCCTAGTTTTGAATATGAAGGAGCTACAGAGCAAGACTGACACTGGGAGACCTTGTCATACACCTAGTAATTTCCAGAATCAATTCACCTTTCAAAAACTGGCCAGAACAAGGTTCCCACTGAAACCAAGCATTTCTCATTCTACCTTGATGTCATTTCTGCTCACAATGACAGGCTTAATCATCTTTGTTGCTCTCCGCCAGCAACATAAAACATTCAATTCTATTTGGGCCTTAGCTTCCTTAACTTTGTTCCTAGCCTCCTGTACATATGGCATATGCACAGACCTAATCTGCCTGACCAGAGCACTGTACCTATGTGCTTTGTTGACACCTATCATTGTATCAACAACTCTGTTAATCTGGATATTTTGTTAAACCACCATTTTTCTCATCAGATGCTTCTCCTCTCTTATCTGGAACCTTGCTGTGTGCATAAATGCTAATTACTGGTCTTCTCTCTTGACACCTCAATATATGTTAGAACTTCTGTTGTCATCTGTTTCCTTTCAAAACACAAGGTGGCTATTTCATCACAGCTGCTATCTTTGAATGCTCTTAAAAGTAAATAATATCCTTCAAGCTCGGAAATGGAGAAAGTATGGCAATCATCTGTGATTCACAGCGTGGGATTTTTAAACACTTCATTGTCATCTTATTTCAAGTATTTTATGTCTATGAAATAAAAACGTTAACATGAGATGAATTACCTTTCTGCCTAACAGCAGTGTGTCTTTCATTAATGATCAATTACACCTACATCCAAGAACAGACTTGTGCTAAGAAAAGTAATAGGATTCAAACTTGAAATTATGCTGAATAAAATTGTAGCACTTTTGCACCTCTTTTCACATATGTCTTGAAACTGGTATGATAATTCTATATTTAACACAAAGCAGCATTTTCTAAGTTTACAGTTAGACTCAATGATCTTAAGGATCTTTTCAACAGTAAATGGTTTTATGGTTTTTCTAAGAAAAAATGTAAAGCAGTATATTTTAAAGCCATGACTGGCTAATTTTTTTTCCCCGCAATAACCAGAGAACCCAAAAGAAAACCTGAGCCTTTGCCTTCTGAGTTCTGTTGTTCCTTAGGCTCATTTAATTTCCTCATGTCACTTTGTGTGCCTCTTTTCTCCTCTGCAGGAAGAGGACACTACTTTATCTTTGTCAAGACACTGCTTCAAATCCTACTCAATAGTATTGGTAAATCACTCTTGGTATCTTCAAGTGCAAAGCACTCAAAATACTTTGGCCAGTACCTTGCTATTACACAGAAGAAATGTACACTGCATTACCAGCTGTCCTTTAAGATGCAGAGACTAGTGATTTTTCTCCCCACTGAATCACTAAGCAAGGCTTAAACATTTTTGAAACACTGTGTCTTTCTTTCTCCAAACACAGTTGGAGTCTTTATTTCCTTTTTAATATTTAAATACTTACCCTTCATTTAACGATAATTTGGGAAAAAGGCTGAAGATACATTTTCCTGAGAAGGTAAGGATACAGAGAAGTATTATAAAAGAGAGTATAAAACCAGGGGGAAAGGGGGGTTTAGTGCAATTTGAAATGAAACTAAACGTATTCATGACTTTTATAATTAGAAAAATAAGAGTAATATGAATGTTTTATGCAAATTCTTAGAGGAAGATAGTGCTTTCTACTGTAAGATCCTTTCAGTCTAATTCAGAAAGACAAAGCAAGAAGCAATTCCTGGAAATTAAAAACCCTTCATAGAAATTACCCAAAGATGTAGCAGATTGCATATTTTTCATGAATATGTTTTTGAGTTGACTGACTTCCATCCAGCACAAGGTGCTAAATGCAATAGAAGAAAACCTGTGTGAGACTATTTGGCCCATGATATACACAAAGCTAGACGGAATGATTCTTCCTGACCAAAGAAAGCTATGAATACTACTTAGCTCCAGTATTATGCATGGATTCAGTGACAACATCCTTCCTAAAAACTCAGCTGAGAAGACATAGCTCCTTCATATTTGAATGAAATTTTTAGCTCAAAAAATATTTAGCAGAGATTTGCACAATGACAGGCCACTTAAATGACTGGATTGTGATTCCACAGCTTCTAGAGCATTCCTTGAAAAACGCCATCTTCTATTTCCATACTGTCAACTTAATAATACAATCCTTACTCAGACAAAATTCCAGCTGTTCTCATGGAATAAGGCCTGAGTGGGGAATATGACTCATGGCCCTTCTCTGAACAAATTGACATCTATTATTTCTTTCTGAAATAGCAAGCTGTACTGTATAAACTGGAATCATTATCAGACAACTTGACAGCTCTGCCTGCCATTGTAATGAAAATTGTCTGGCAACTTTAGAGGCTATGATGTCATGCAACTTACATGGTCTGAACTTTAGTTTGCATGCCAGGTATCTGCCAGGCTGATCACCATTACTCTGGTGTAACAAATGAAAAGTTAACCAAATACAGTTTCTGAGAATATATCCACAGGAAAATATTTAGTTGTGTGTAAAGATATTATTGAGACTTTTTTTTCTTTGAGGTGTATTATTGCCTTCCTGCTTTCACTCAGGCATGGACGTTTGGATGAGAAGCTGAGGGATTTCTTTTGCAATCAGAGAGGTGGCCTTCAGGAACCTTACAAAAACTTGTCATTTAGCTAAAAAGTCTTTGAAAAGTTGAAGCTCTCATGGTCAGCAAGGACATATTTTAGCAACTAGAAACTTTCAAAGGCCCCAGCTCTAATGAATATTTTCCATCCTCTTAGAGGGTCTTGGACTGAGTGTCTGCACTGTTCACACTCACCACACTCGAGGATTTTCAAGAAGAAGTGTTTAGACTACGCGTGCACCAGAATATACCTGATGGGGGCATTTCCATGTATTCATCCACCACTACATTTGTAATCTTTCAAACCTTCTCAGTGGGACATTCACCCAGCATGACTGATTCCATGCATGCCTACTACTACATGTGGTCTTTGACTGCGGTCAGTGAACCTGCCCTCGTTCACTATGGTACCACAGAGAACCAAGCCCAAAAAACCACAATCAGAATTCAGGCTTTTGTGGCACCAGAAGTAAGGCAGAAACCCTTCAGAGAACTGAGTTGGAAGGTGAATAGCAAGGAGACTAGAAAATGATGTGGTCAGTACAGTTCTGAACAGTTTCTGGATCTCAGAGGAAGAAGACCGGGAGAAGGGAGGAGAGGAAAAAGTGATAAATTAAAATTCAACTTTATTGCAAACATTGACTGGAAGATAATGAATTCTGGATGCAGATCCTGAAATTCATACTACCTCTATTTACACAATAAAGAAATAAATCCACTTCAGAGAAAAAAATCCACTTCAAAGTTCAAAACTGCCACCTCTTCCACAGAGGTAGTTGCTGGAGAGGTCATAGTTAACTAGCAAGAGGACAAGAGATCACAGCCTCTTACAAAATCTTCATTCTTATTGCTTCAAGCTTTTCCCAACTGTACAGCCAGAAGGACACTCAAGACATGTTTGTAGTCCTGTCCTACATACACTTATTCCACCTGTGCTTTCATTCAAGTGCATAAATGTTAACTAGGACATAGATGTGGAGTGACAGCAGTACAATAGTGGTTACAAAGAATTCAGCAGTAACTTTATGGGAGGTGGGAAGAAGAACTCAATCCGACTGAGAACATGAGGACACCCAGCCTAGGGGGTTTGACATTCCAAACTGATGTGTTAATCTTAGAATTACATTATGCAAACAAATAGAAGCACAGAGTTCTCTGGAAAATAAAACAATACAGAACAAAACAACACTAAACCGCAAAACCTGTAAATTAAGGAACTTTTTCAGAAGTAGGAACCTCCTCTTTCTGTCAACTCTTTATTTGCTACAGAGAAAAAAGTCTCATTTAAGGCTCCAAAATTATCCAGCACTCTAATCACAACCCCATGCAATGCTGGAAAGTTGACTGGCAGAAAAGGGTCTGTGAAAATCCAGATTCTTGGATCCAGGAAAAGATCCTTTATTCACTTAATTGTTAGAAGAATTTTCAAGGACAAATTCAGCCCCAGCATGAACAGGCACAGCACCTCTTGAGCTCTGCCTGATTGTAATGTTTTATCCACATAATTATGATTTCATGCATATCTGGCTATTTCTGCCTCAAGTCAATCTCTAATACAGGAAATCTTGAAAGAAAGCCTGAAGTAGAAATTTCAGTCCTAAGAACACTATGTTTTTCCTTTTCTACCTTCAGTTACTCAGTAGCTGCTAATCTGTTACAACATAGATACTACTGAAGACATACAAAAGTAAGAAATAAGCCAGAAGACAATGGCATGAAATCTGACAGTAAAAACAAAACAGACCCTAAAGAAACAGAAATCCATTAAAGACCACTTCCATAAGGACCACAGAAATGTTTCCAATGCTGATCCATCTTGTGTGATCCTGTTATTTGAATATCCAGGAGGAATGAACAACTGAGGTTTTCACTATAACATACACACACACATACATACATATTTTGGATGTATATTTGGGCACCCTTTCTGAAAAAACATGTTCACTCATTTGAACCAAATACTATTTTTTACCCTCTTATGTGCTATGCTTATTAAATGGATTATTTAATTTTACTAAGTTTCCTGCTGGCACTAGGAGCAATGACATGAATTACCACTGAAACAAAGAACATTGCATGATTTTTCATGTGTCTGTATGCAATTTAGCCAGTGTTTTCAGAATTTCAGTCTTCTTGTCTCTAATTAGCAAGCTCACCAACGGTATTATCTCCATAAAGATTAAAAGGTCTAGTTTGATGGTGAAACTAGATTTTCAAAACAGTATTTTTCTAAAACCAGAGCACTCCTATGCACACTGGTGTGAGCAGATGGAAAGCACATCTGTTTTAGTTCCGTCAATGACCTTATTTTAAAGCAATTAAATATTCCTGCATAGTATGTGTGATGGATATACATGCAAGTGCACCAAAACTGGGAAGCTAAACCAGTGATTAATCAACAGGCTGACGATTTCCATTGCTGAAACTGAGAGATATTAAAGAAGGTAGTCATTACTACAGAAAATGAGCTTTTAAAGCCATTTCTAACACAAAACAAAAGATACATTATAGCATTATTATAAATAACTATATATATAAGCTGAATATATCAATGTAAACTTTTGTACTTCTTGCAGCCTAAACCTTGCAACTTCACATGTAAAACTCCAAACCTCAGTATCAAGCCAGAGTACCATAAAATTCCAGCCTTCAGGGAGAGTACCAATTATTCTTCACAAATATGAAGTGCTCAGGATTTGTCCCTGATAGAGGGCAATCTTTGTGATTATATTCTTTTTAGAGAACAGAAGTGCTGTCATGTTGCCAATGAATCAACTATGCAAATTTGAGAGTGGGAGAGGTGAAATTTTATTCTTTATCAAGCTGAGTGTTTAGAAAGCAGCTAATGATACTGCCCAAGAGGTAGGCAAGCTAGAAAGAGAGAATCATGAAAGCATGTAATATCTCAGACCCTTAGTTTTTCCATTTAGTCTTGCTTTCCTGGGCCTTTTTCCCACAATTAACACTATGTGGAATCAAGGACTAGCAATTCTTATTCTCTTGTTCTTATTACAAACTTTATCTCTAAGACTGAAGAGGAATTTGACAAGTTTTCAGTATATTTAGTGGAGCACAGTGTACCTCTAGAGATAATTAATACCATCACAAGAAATCCTTGTAAAAACACATCTACTTCTCATGCTGAATTTACTTTTCCCTCAGTGTACTTCTGTAAAGAGTACACTGAGCATTAAATGAGTTTCTGATCACCCAGGGCAAGGTCAGTGAGACTGTCACTGCTGTCCCAAGCAGAATAATGGAGCTATCAATAACAGTTAGATCAGGGTTAATAAGTGGAAGATAATGAGGGGGAATGGGAGGTCACATTGAAGCACACTGCAAAATCCTTGGCTTACAAAGATGTTTTGCAGCAGGGCTGGCTCTTATTTTCACCTTGTCCATTGAAATAATCTATTTCTTACTATGCATTTAAACTGATATCACCCTATGGTGCACACATTTTTATAGCCCAACACCTATCCCATTTTGTTTCCTCCCTGAATATGCAGTTGAATAAAACATTAGATTTAGATTTGTTCTCCAAAAAGCTACCTCCTCTGTGGAAGAAGTAAGTAAATTCCTGAGTCTAATGCTCAAGAACCTGGAGTATTCTCACCTTTGCAGAGCTCAACAGCCCAATCCAGCTCAAAAAGCAACCATGACCATACCACTACCTTGCAATCACCAGCACCCAAGGAACACATGTGTTTAATGGACCTTTAAGAAATGTTTGTTTGGCTTTGATGACTTGGTGAAGGAGATTGAAAACAGGGAACCCTGGGCTGTTTGCCTCAAGGCTTGTTGATTCACAGTGTCTCTAGTCTTGGAGATAAGAGGCACCATTGTCCACCACCCAAATCCTTCAGCTAACAGACAACAACCAATATTCCAAGGTAAGGAGGCACCACTGTCCACCACCTACACCCTCTGGCTGCAGAGCCATCTGCCAGATAATGATGGACATCCCCTCCAGCTGCCTAGATCACCAGGCATCATTGTCCACCACTGCAGAGGCTGGGAATTGGTCAACTCCAAGGAAACTGACAGAGCCCTATGAAAAGGACCAGCGTCCAGAGCATGGGATGCACACTCACTACTGAAGAAAAGACACCTAAGGATCTTCAGGATGCTGCTGGGACCTATGGTGTTGACTATGTCTCCTGCACCATCTCAAATCTTGCTGGCTTCCCCCTTTTTCTGTTTCTAACTTTCCTATTGCCCCTTCTCTCTACCCCCTGGGTAACCAATAGTAAAGTCTCACTCCCTAATGTGATTTTGACGTTGTTTGTGTCTTAATTCACATTGAGGGAATCAATCGAACACTCCCAAATCTTATTGGACTGGGACAATGTGCTGCTCTACAATAGCAGAGGAAAGGACTGTACTTGAGCCAAATGTCCCACCTTTTAGTCCTGATCTAATCCTTAGGTCTGGCCAGAAAGATCACCAGCTGCAACCACAGCTGTAACTAGAATTTTCAGATGGGCTGAAATGTTGCAATACACTACTTGTACATGCTTGCATGAAAACATTTAATAAAACATATTTTCCTTTAGCTTCTGAATGCTGAAATGATTAATTTAACAAAAATTACTGGGCTGAATGGGGAAAACTTTAATGGATTAATTTAATCCTCATTGCAATTTGCCCACAGAATTTCTGTGATGAAATGTGTGGTTTACCCCATACCAATATGTGGTAACTAAGGCTGGCTGCTGACTGAGTAGCAGCTCCACTTCATGAGTGAGAAATCCACTATCTTCCAAGCTCCCGGACAGATTGAACTAATGTGACAACTGCCTTTCCTGCATGACTGGATGATGAGGGAGGCAAAAGCATCAGAGAGCTGTAAGATATGTCACAGTAAGGAAAAGACTGAGAACTGTTGTGGTAGGCACTCCAGTCTCTAGTTACACTGACTTCTCAATCTCTACACATGTTTTCATCAAGGTTTGAATCTAAAAACAAAATCATAGCATCCTTTAAATCCATCAGCACTTGATAATAATGTGCTTTAGTATCAGCATAGCATAATTGGACAGTATTTGAAAGCACATCTGCATGCTGTTCCCTGGTTTAGTTTTATTTTGCTGTCTGGTAGAGCTAACTGTGCCTCTTCATTCTGAACAGTGTGGTTATGCGGAGGTCTGGAGTTATTGCTGAAGTTGAATCAGGGAGTTACATTTAGAAATTACTTCAATATAAAGAGATGCATACAGCAAAGTTGCTGAATAAAACGAAGTGTTATAAAGCTGTTTTTCACCTAGGGAGTAAAAGACGCTTATGAAAAATGGTCCTTTGTGTCTCGTACCGCTCAACTCCTTGTGATTCACGTGAGTGAACATTTACCACGCTTGACTGCTACTGTGCAATTCTAGTATCTTATATGCCAACATACAACACAGCTTCAGCTAAACAGGCTTGGACAGGGGCTTTTTCCCCCAACAGCCCCCTACCACCACTTTTTTTCTATCCATGTCACTGTGAGTGTCAGGATTGCCTAAGAGCTGCTCTTTGGGTTCTCATTCATCTGATCCCACTTTATTCAGACAAAAACAAATCAGTTCTCAATAAGGAAATCTCTCTTTCAGCCTCCCTGATGCTCTGCACACACATAAGAATAGTGAAAACTTCGTCAAAAACTTATGTAGATAGGTCTGTCTCAGTGCTGCACTGTTGTTTATACTCTTCATTAATTACTTCATTAGCAGTGAGCTCCTACAGACATGCATCTCCTTCATGCCAGTCAATGCAGAGGCAATAGGGGCCCAGAAAAAAACAAAACAACGAAGTTGGCAATTGATTTTTTGTTGGAAAGGAGGAGCAAGATCTAAGAAAGTGGTGAATACAAAGAAAATAGCACTCCTGTCCCCTTACACATATATATTCACACACAAATCCACAGCTAACAGATGCTGCTCTTTGCATAAGTGTAAATCAGCATTACCTTTGAAGAAGTGTTTTAACTAATGTGGGCATATTTTACTTCTTTTAGAACTACCTATAGTTTAGATAAGCATAAATTACCTGATATGAATTTAACCTTACCTAAATCTATTTAGTGGAGGTATTCTCCTCACTTGAATATTTTCCAGAGAACCTTCTGATTCTCTCACATCCTGATAATCATTCATGCAACGTCTCCAGCCCTCCAACCAAAACCTTATCTCCTCCTGCTTTCCTACTATCTGGCACTCCATCCTGGTTTCTTTTGGAGGATAAGGGCATAAGATCTAATCCTCGTAGCACCAGCTACATTTTTCACAATCTATCTTTGGTAAAATTTCCATATCCAGGAAGGCTGTAGTTACGTTTCTAAATCTTTAATAGTTCTTAAATTAACACAACAAGCTTTTCACCACTAAAGAAGCAAGGTAGAGAATTCTACATTATAACAAGGTGAGTGTTGCAATGCAACTGCCAACAAAAATTCATGTCTAAATCTGCATAGACCTGACAACTGATTGGTACACGTGTAAGCAGTCTTTTCAAAAAGGACTATAAAAAAGCTGTAAAGCTGCTTTAGACCTGGCTTGTGTCTTGATGATAGAATATCATGAAAAACAGCAGAGAAGACTTCATATATATATATTCCCAGAAGATTTGAAGTCTAGATACTCATGTTGAAGGTATATTGCATAGCCCACATTAAACAGGTAACTGGATAGACTTCGTTTTTTTGTCAGTATGGTATGTTTTATACAAGTACTGCTATTTCAGGATTTTTAGGGAGAAGGAATGAAAGTTTCTAAGTTTAACTTACTGTATAAAGAAATTTCTCGTCAAAGCATAATGTGGTATGTGTGCTCATATTGCATCTCCTGCTTTGTTGAAAATGTATTCTGACTACTTTGCATCAGTTTTTTTGTTCTATAACACCCTTGCAATTAAAAAGTCACAAGACTACTAATGAAGAGTATACACTCAGACACTTGCACAAAACACGCAGAGATGAAACAGTACTCGTACACTGAATATCATGGGCTTTTTTTAACAGTCTGGTATTTTAGCATTGCCAGAGGATTATAACATCCACACCCTGGTGCCACCCAGCTCAGGGATTCTCTTCTGCTCCCTGAGAAGATCACTCTGCAGTATGCTTTTCTTCCATTTCACTGTGAAAGTGGATTTCCCTCAAAAAAACATTTCCCAAGCACATGCTCCCTCGCCTCAGTTTGCATGATTCTAGGACTGCATCATCTTTGGCCTTACATCAGGCTTATTCAGATAATCAATGGACCTTTCAAACAGGCATCTCCTTCCTCTTTCCCACACTGGTCTCAGTGAATTAGAATGACAGCTTGCCTGCCCCCAGGGAAATTAAACTGCCGATCCTAATCCTGTAGAGTTGTAAGAGGGCACTTCACCAGCCCTCTCCCTGATGCTGTCTAAACAGTTGGAAACTCTTCTCAGAAGAGACAGAAGAGCAATCAATAGTGTCTTTGAAGAAGATGCCATCACCAGCACGGTAGCACTTAGCCACTGCAGTGAACCACACGCTTCTGATTAAGATGCCCAGGCAGGGGCCGATTGATTTGTCTGTCTGCACAGCATATTAACCACAAGTCTTAAACTCAGCAGCTTCCCTGCCCTGTCACCCTCTGCCTTCCTCACACTTCTCCTCCTCAGTAAGCATGGAGCATCCTGTGTACACGGTGCTTAAATTCACAGATTGGCAGAAGAAATGCTGATAGCTGATCTCACTCCGTGAACTCGGCAACTGAAGTAATGAAGCACAGGCTACAACTCCTGGAGACACATAAGGAAGATATAAAAATGGCCTGTTAAGAGTACACTTAGCCCATCTCCCTGAAGACAGTGTGTTCTTTAAAGTGACTAGAGCAATTCCTCAGGAGACTGTTCCAGACCTGAGTGGGCTCCAGTCTTGGTAGCACAGGGTGGTTTTTCTGCTGTGTTATTCAGTTTAATCTTTTCCACATTTTGATGGTGTCATTATCCCCATAAGATCCATTTCACTGGACCACACAAGGCCACTGCTTTCTTACATTCTTTGCTGGTGGTGGTGGTTTTGGTTTCAGGAATTTGCCACAGAAATTATTCTTATTGTCATTACCTAATTTCTAAACACTGCCACTGTATCATGAGCATTGCACAAATATAAGATCTAAGGATGCTTTCTAACCCAGCAATCACAAGAAGAAATAGAAATGGAAAGAAAGGTGAAGTTAGGAAAAGCAGCAAGACAGAAGGGCCAGAGACACCGTGCTGAAGAGCAGAGCCTGCTGAGGAGTCTGATGCAGCAAAGGCACTCTTAAGTTCCAGGAGGCTATTTCCATGCTGGCATGTAAAAAGCTCTAGAAGGGCTATCATTTATTATACTGAATCAGTTTCTGTCATAGCCTTACACCAAGACTCTAATGTTTCTTAAAAAGTTGGTGCACACAATTTAGTTACAGCCTTGCCTGAGAACCAAGCAAAGTAGACTGTAGCCCAGGGTATCCAGGAAGAAGCCAAGGGATCAAACCACTATTCTGCTTATCTTGCCTAGAGTGAGTGCTGCTGCTGGCACCACCTATTAGGAAAATTTAAGGATACAGGAGTGGCAATTGTGGACGAGTAGTCAATACAAGATTGATTCCTGCCATCAATCACTCATAAGAACAGCAAACCTGACCCTTCACAACTATCTTCCCAACACAGCACAGCCATTTCATTTCTTTCTCCCCCCACTATTTTTCTCATGACAGGAACAGTTCAGCCACAACTTGCTGTCAACACCATCCTTCTGGGATGCACTGTTTAGTTTTACTGGCATACTGAATAAGGCCAGAGCATCCTTGTCTCTGCCCTTTTTAACTTCTTCAAATTTGATCCCATGTTCCTGATAACAAAAAGGAAATATAGTAATTCATTGCCTTCATTTCTTTGTCACAAGCAGCTCATCCCCATGCAAACATTCACTGCACCACTTAAAGCCAACCAAAGTTATCAGAAAAGTGCTGAAACAAAACCTGTGTTGCAGGTCTGATCTGTTGTCCCTTCTGTTCCTGAACAAAATGGCTCCATAGGAGTTTCCAAATCTTTCTGCAATACACACCTCAAATGCAATTTCGGATGCAATTTATTACTAGTCATATTTTTTGGCATTACACCTTTGCATAGATTTGCATCTTTCAGAGAATATGTTTGATATCTTCCTACTATGCATGTCAATTTCTTTTCCTTCTTATAGAGAACTGAAAGTGATTAATATGGTCTACAAGCCACCTCTCCGTTTTTCTTCGACTTCAGTTTTTCCTTATTTGCCTTGGTAGTCTCTCAAAAAATAAAGATGTATGGGCTTTTTGACTGTAAGTATATGGACTTGTTTTAATCCTCTGTATCGGCAGCACTTCCAGATTCCAGTAAAAAGCTAATTTATTCCAGTTTTTAGGACAGCAATGTCTGTCTTGTGTAAAAACAAGTTAGCGCAGCACTTCACTTGACGCTATCTCTTTCCTACTTAATACAGTCATTGTTACCCCTTCTGTCCTCTGCTCTTTCAACCACACTTCAATCCAGAGTTCCATAGCCCTCAGTTTATGCATAGAGCTAATTCATGTTTGTAAGAGACTTCTTTGGCAGTTAGGGAAAACACAAAGGAAAATAATGCCACTGTTTTCAGTAAGCCATAATATGAACTAAATCCAGAGGCACGGATACATCTCTATACCAGTGCCATTAGAATATTAAAAAACAGTCTATAATTATACCCCTGGGAGCTATCCACCAGGTGGCAATTTCATCCCATTATATGTTCCATTAAGTAGGCAATGGCCTAAATGGTGTGGAAAGATGAATGTGTTTTCACTTGATGCAGTCTGTAGAAGGACTAAGGGATTTCCATAGCAAGCAGAAAAATGGGGTTTCATCTGAAAGGAGAGCTGATGTCTTCACATAAGTGGAATAGCTTTCCTTCTTTTATTTGTGGGTATTCTAGTGTTCACCCACAGTCAGAGAAAATCCCTAGCTTCTCACCTGAGAACTAGCATTACATAAAACCTGGCAAGCATAACAGAAGTCCTGACCTCACTGAAGTTAAAAGGAACTTATCTTCCATTCAATAGGGTTTTTGATCAAGGAGGACATGAAGACAAAACAATTCTCAAGAAACTAAACTAAGTCCATGTTCAGCCCCTTCTCAAATGGAACTAAAACCTTACATTTTTGTATTACATGGGTTTCAAAATTATTACATAGATATTCCCTGACCCTCAACATTTTCTTTGCAAACACCATATTCCCTAAAGTCTCTGACATCTCTCTTCAATTCCAGTGATGTTTGTCTTCATCTCTTCTGCTCAAAGGTCTCCTAGATCTGGGGCTAAGTGCTAAAGAGAGTATATGTCCTCTGCAAGCCACACCAAGGAGTGGATTTCTTCCTCTCTATTATTCATTCTTGATATTTGCACACAGCATAACAAAGTAACTAATGACATACTTTAGCAAGTCCACGTGGCAGAAGTCAACGGTTCTGTATTGCAACATCTCACATCCAGCTCTGCTTTGCCCCCATTTACAGAAACAAATGGGCATTACAAACCCATAGACAAATATAACTTTGTTCTGAATTCACTAGTGTTGGTGAGTTAACTTGCTCAAAAATACTAATGAGCTATATGTCCTATTTTGCTCATAAAGTGTACTCTCAACCTGCTTCTGTTTTTTTTAGTGTTTCATATTCACAACTATATTGCTTTAATATCAAAAAGAGGGAAA
>NW_008691930.1:46767-92653 GCF_000695815.1 Acanthisitta chloris
AAAGCTATGCTTTGTATATAAAATATAAAGACATTCTAAGTCATTGATACTTGAGTTAAAGCCTTTATGTGATCTGTCTGTGTTCAGCTGCCAGCTTTAAATTCTTCAGTGGTCTGGTAGGGAATAATTAATGTGCCTATTTCATATCACTATGGAAGCTGTGATAAAAATACCCTACACCTACAGACGAAAGGGCATGAAATAAGTAATTTCTTTTCAAATCTTTTTCAAACAGGAAAAAGGATACACTGATGTGATGAGGCTATTTTCAAACCTTCAGCAATTACAGATGATTCATTCTGCACTTCCCAAAGTGTTCCTGGTCAAGTTCGTCAAGCAGAAAAGCTGTCCAGGAAACTGTGCTTTGGTAGCGATTATGCATTTTCCACTGATGCTGAAATAGCCAATACTTTAAAGGTAGTAAGTTGTGAGGTTTATCTATTTCCCTTTGCTGAAGACAGGACTTAAGGGTTCAGTTCTTACCATGCATACACCAACACTGCAGAAAGCCAGACTGGAGGAAAATCTCTTATCCCCTTATTAACCCCTTATTATATTGTTCCCATATTTTAATTAGCAATAAATAATCTTCCCCAGTTTTTTTTCCAGACAGCAGAATGTCATCTTGGACTATCATTTCAGAAGCTCCTTCCCCACTATCAGAAAGCCCACAGAGCCTTCATAGAGGTTGTTGCTCAGTTACAGCCATGACACACAAATTATTCACTTTTTGACTAGCCTACTTGTAAAGATACCTTTATTTGATGTGCAGTAACCCCCCCAGTGACAAGCAGCATCATGGCTCTAGAAAGACACAGCTTAGTCATGAACACAGTGAACCACTGGGGACATGATTTTGTGGTGAAAACAACAATACTGGATTAACCATTGGACCCTATGATCTTAGATCTTCCAACCTTAATGATGCTATAATTCTATGATTCTGTTATGCCAGCCTGACAGCCTAGACAGAGCTGGGAGAAAGTGAAAATGAAATTGCCCCATATCAAAGAACCTTCTGTAGAAATGAGCAATGCAGTTGTTCAGTGTCAACTGCAAATATTATCTGCTTCCATTTTCTCAAAAGCTTTGAGGAACCTGCAGGTATCTTTTACATTTTCTTGGGGACACAGGTTTGCTTGCAGCCAGTGCCAGCTATCTCATGAACCAAGACTGATAATAGAATTTGGCAACCTGTTTAGTAATTTAAAACTTTCTCTTGGTATAGCTGCTTACAACAGTTGTTACTGGATAACCAAAATATTAAATGCCTGTAGTAAGAACTGCATTATAAATCCCTTCACAGTTCAGATTGTTGAGAAATGCATTTAGTGGATGTAGCTCAGTGTGCAGCTGCAGTGTGAGCTGCAGATTGATCTCTGGGGGGCAGGAGCCCTACCCCGAGGCAAGAGGCCATAGACTACTGACTCTTTGCATAACAAAGGGCACAGGACCTGTGGCCCAGCCAGGTGACCAGACACAGCAGGAGCTGATGACCCCAGACATTTCCTCCCTTAGACTGTAAGGGTATAAAAGCCCAGGGGTTCATTTGTTCAGGGTCCCTCCTAGGAGGCACCCAGTTCAAGCTGTTATTCTGTTATTTTATTACTTATCTATTGCACCATGATTAAATTATTTTAAGGATCTGACCATCAGAGACTGCTATGGGAAACCTAGGATCGAGCTGGTAAGGATACCTGGTCTGACTGTGTGAGTGTGCTGTGTGTTGTTTGTGAAAGGGCTTCACTGCCAGCTCAGGTGGTGCAAGAGTGACTGCCAGAGTGGCTTCTGGATGGTCAGACAGGGAAATTTCCTTAACACACGTGATATTAATTTTTTCACACCAGTGGAACATCAGGGGAGAACAACAACTTACACATTCCGTAGGTCTGACACTGACAGCTCTATAGAACTACATGTGCAGCTGAGTCACCTTGCCAGTAAATAAAGGAAAGATTAAAGCATGTTCATTAATTGGGAAGAGTTGGCCAAAGGATATATTGCATTTGTCTTGTCTCCTGATCAGATCTGTTCACTATTTCCTTATTAAAACAGGGAACTTTAAAGCAGAAACAAACTTCTCAAGCACTTAATCAATCCCTGTTTAATGTTGCTGTATATGAAGTTCTTGGCAATAGTATGGAGAAGAAACTACATGTGAAACTGGACTCCCACCCGCCACCAAATTCATAGGCAAATTCAAATGCATAAGTCTTGATTTCAAAATGGTTTGGATTCCTGGCAACATCCTGCTTTTCCCCCACCCCTGTTCTCAGTATTCTGTTTTACAAAAGGGCTGTGAAACACTTGTACAGGAATACCCTGAGAAATACAGAGTATTTCAGCCTAGAGTTCAAAAATTTCTGTTTTCTGAAATAATTGCTGTACATTTTTGCTGTTTCACAAAAGGAAGTGTTGTCTTCTGAATGCATTTTGAAAGCATATTCTGATCATTTAGTATGAAAAAAGTGATGGTGATGCCACTCGTAAGTAAAAATAAAAATGTATTACAGATGTAGAAAATCTGCCTGTGCTAAGTACACATACTATATACACTTCATGTGCTATATATATGCTCTATGCTACAGAGAGTTTTTCACAGTCTGGGTCATTTCAAAACCTATTTCAACAAATCCACTCATTTGTCTACAAGTACCACATTCTCAATAAAAATACATTGCTGAAGTCTCGTTTTATTTTTAGACACAGATATCCTTTGCAACAATAGAGAACAAGCCAAGAAAACATGAAAGGGTTTATATAAACACTAAAATAATTATTAAACAACAAAAAAGACAATTATTTTTACCAATTTCCACCTTTTAGTCAATATATTTGAGAATTTTGTTGTGCAGTTGACATCTCATGTGTTTCAATATGACCCTCTCAGTATATCTGCATGTAGCAGAAGATGAGCTCTTCAGTCAGAGCAGTGCTTTCATGCAAATATTCCCATGTATCATAAAAACATCCCCAGCATTAGGTGGGTTTTAATGACACAGTCTAGAGTCTGGAAGTCACAATAAATTAAATTTTGCATATTACAATCATTAGCAAGAGAGCCCTTCATTATCCAGAGATTCAAGGTGTCTGCTGGTGCATCTTCCTGAACAGACATTTCTTCCTAAAATGTGTTTCATACAATACAAGGCTTTCTGACTTACAAGGTAGGTACTAAATTTGTTATGGATGTCTATTTTCTGCCTGTTTTAGACAAAGAGTATTGACTTCTCCTTTATCCACATTATCCTGCTTCAAATGTCAGACACCTCTGAAGCATAAACAAGCAAGATGTAGCTTTCTCAGGTTCATTTAAATGCAGCCTTTAGAAAATAGCCTTCAAAACCACAGCCAGTACATGTGCTGCTGCAGTTTTAGGTTCTCCCTCTTTGCTAGAAAAGCCCCTCATTCCCTCTTTTGTGACTGAACACCAGATCTATTTTGGACTGTGCACCCATTTTACTGTCTGGGATTAAAACAGATAAGCAGAAAATACAGCAAAATTTAGTAACAGTCTAATTTGTACCCCTTGCCCATCTGTCTCACTGCCGTTGCTTCTTTTAAGAGAAAGCTTTCTATTCTTCAGACATTTAATGAGGGTTTTATCCATTCTTAGGGACTCCCTATTTTGAGTCCTATCCAAAGAATGTTTCCTGTTAAGATGTTACAAGTTACTTTGGAAATAGTTGCTATTCAATCACAGGAGAGCAAAGTAGGTGTTGCTTTCTCTGTTGGGGGTAAAAGACTGGATGAGTTTCTTTAGAAGTGGTTTGTTTCTCTTCACACAGCTGGACACGTTTTCCTTCAGTAGACTCAGGCTTTAAAACAGCCTGTTCCTACATCTTCATTTTATACTCAGCAGTAGCTCGTTTCAATATACAAACCACTAGCCCATATGAGGAAAAAGCTCTACTCTTAATCTAAAAGCCTCTGGTATAAGAACATCTAAATCCATAGGTGATTAGTCACAATGGTTATTGTGAGCATCTTCAAAATTTTCTAGGAAGAGTTAAATGCTACCAGCATACATCAGTTTCCTTGTAGCTCTAACTTGCATGTTACCCCAGGAAGTTTCAAAAAGAAAGCTATATTTTATGTTTAAATTAATACCAAAGTTGTTTTCTTTGTTGTTTTTTTCTCCTTGGAACTCTCTTCTGGACTACCCACCTACTCTTCAGTTGCCTATGAAGTAGATTTTTCAGTTTCATAACTTTCACAAGCAGACCACATCAAATATTCCATAATAACTCATATTTATTTCATTACCAGAGAACAGCTGGCTAATCAAAACAAATTATAAGCCCTCTACAGTATCAATAAAAGGATATTTATAAAGTAAGTCTTTATACAGAATTGCCAACTACTATAATAGCCTATTCTGCTTTCACACCTAACAATGTTCACTTGGCATTATTCAGTATTCTTTTTCATAGAATACCTTTCACCAAAGTTAGGTGGCCCTACACATTTTCAGGAAAAGGGGTGTTTCCACTGTATATCAGTTTCCAAAAGCCATCAGACTGCAATTTATCTTTTTGGGCTTAATCCTCTAACCATGAATACCACTGAGCAGAGGATTTTTCTCAAAGTGTTACTGTTTCTATTGCCTGGTAGTGTTCTTCCTAACAACCAGCACCTGTAGTGGCTCTCTAGCTTTTTTGTAAAATTGCTTCCCTTAAGAGCTGCATCATAATTTGAGTCTGAATTGTTCAAAACTGCCAAAATAGATTTTTCCTGACTCAGAGTAAGCCCTTTGCTTTATATACACACCCTTCTGCCTGACATTTACCCA
Source organism: Acanthisitta chloris (assembly GCF_000695815.1). Classification (NCBI taxonomy): domain Eukaryota; kingdom Metazoa; phylum Chordata; class Aves; order Passeriformes; family Acanthisittidae; genus Acanthisitta; species Acanthisitta chloris. The sequence goes on from NW_008691930.1 coordinate 51,560, forward strand.
TACGTTTTTGGTCCTGCTGACACACACAATACGATGTGTTGATTTTCTGGGATCTCATTTATGAGTTCCTTTAAATAATCACCCACTGGATGGTTCAAGTCTCCCTTATGATTCATGAACATCGCATCACCTGTCAAGGTATTGGCAATCATCTTGCATTTCTATAAAAAAGTGCTAAGCAGGGTGAAATGGGCTATGAAAATGTTTTTATTACTAGCGTGTAACTGTCTTTGGCACACTCCAGAGGCAGGCAAACCATTTCATCATGTCTACAATTGTATAATGAACCCTGGTAATTACTGGGAAGGAGAACAGTAAAAGCATTTACTGGGGTCAATGACAGTCCTAAAGAAAAAAGAAAGTGCTTATTCTTTGGCTACATTTACTACATGAAGAACTTTAGAACAATTTCATAATCCAGCATTTAGTGGGGCTCACTGATTAAACTGTATGATTAAATTCATCTGCCATTCTGACCATGCAAGTGGAACTAGATGTTACACATGTTAATGCTATCAATTCCCAAAATAACTGGGAAGGAAATGTGTCATCAAAAGTTTGGGATCTCCAACATAATAATGCCAACTTTTGCTTGCAGAAAAGAATAGAGTATCAAAAATGGGAATAGATGTCATAACCAGCTTTGACTTTGTAGCAGAAAAAGATATAATTACTCCTTTGTGCAACTAATACATAACCATGTACTAATGGTTGTGACAGCCATGACTTTTTTGGAGAAATCACAAATTTCCCACTCCAGTTCAAGCCATGCTGTTCTGCTTGTGCTCCCAGTGGGTTCTCCTGGCACATTCTCATCACTTGAGATAAGTGGCCTTTTTCTGAGTCTGGTAATAAATAAAATTATTATCCCACATCCTTTTAAAGATCTCATGCTGGTTTAGATTAAGAGGAGACACAACCCTGGAAAAATGAATAATCGAAATTCTGTGTATTTCCTGTCTATTTAATCATCTAAAAAGGACTTGCTCTCAGTTCCTTACCCTGAAACTCATAGCATATCTTCACTTTTTTTTCTGCAAAACACAGTATCCACAAAATAGACGGAGATTAATACCTTTCTGTTATTCCTGCTTGGAGGAGGAAGAACTAGAATGCTCTAAGAACATTGCTGTAAATAGCTATGAAGATAGATGCCTGCATCATGCACTGAAAAATATTATAGTGCCATCTTAACAATATAAATTTCCAGCCCCTTCTTTTTAACAAAGTACTTATCTTCTAAAAGGCCTGTTCCTAATGTAATTCGAAAGTCCAGTTTCAACACATCCAAGATATTCCATTTTTTCTTCCCAAAGAATATATATGAAAACTCTATAGTACCTCAGATCCACACATTCCTTCCAAGCACACTGATAGGAGCTCCACAGTACCTCAGACTGTGTAAAGACTTCAGGCCCATGAAGATCTACATAACATCCAAAACGTGTTTGTCTCCTGCAAACAATCAAGTCATCAAGTATATTCTTTTCTACTGAAATGCATCAAAGAATCCATTCCCATGAGCTATCAGTGTTTATAACACTTCCTTTCACAGGTATGACTGCTTGCTCCATAAGAAAAGTGACAAAACTTTTAATCTGGTTATCAGACACTTAAACTCCCTCACGTAACCTCAACATAGTACAGTCAGGGCATGTTTGAAGCAGTTCTTTGTGCTTTTTCAAACAGAGGGCACTGAACTCTGCACATGTAGTTACAGCTACACTGTTTTGTGTGTCTGGCATGACTTTTGAGGTCACTTTATCCAAACAATTTTTTTCACATCTGGATCTCTAGCACTGTCTTCAGTTTTGGGTCCCTCACTTTAAAAAGGACATTGAGGCACTGGAGCAAGTTCAGCCAAGGGAGTCAAGGGTCATAAAAGGCCTAGAACACATCCTGTGAGGAAGGGCTGAGGGAGTTGGGTTTGTTTAGCCTTGAGAAGAAGCAGCTCAGGGGTGACCTCATTGCTCTCTACAACTGCCTTGAAAGGGGTTGTAGAGAGATGGGAAATGGTCCCTTCTGCCATGCCTGCAGAGCGAGGTCTAGTGGCAACAACTGCAAACTGAGACAGGGCAGATCCAGATTAGATATTAGAAAAAAATTTTCTTTGTTAAGGCTGTTGGACACTGGAATAGGTTGCCCAGGGTGGTGGTGGAGCGGCCACCCCTGGAAGAGTTTAAGACACATCTGGACCTGGTGCTGGAAGACATGGTTTAGGATTTAGGGGTTACAGTGGAGTGCCAGGTTAACAGGTGGACTTGATCTTAAAGATCTCTTCCAACCTTGATGATTCCATGACTCTGTGATTCTATGAATTACAATTGTAGTGAGCCTACCCAAAACAAGTCTTGGGGTATACAATCTTCCTCTTTTTCAGAACAACTGTAGTGCTTGATCTGAGAATATTTTCTAAATGCAGCTGTAATGTGATTGCTATCCTTTTTTTTTGCCTGCCTACTCGTGTCTCCTGCAGTTTTGCTGCTACTGCAGTTTCTGCATCCATGGGGACTCCAATAAAAGGAACAGGACAGCACAGAAGGCACAGGTCACTAAAAATATTATTTGGATCTGCTATATGCTACCTTTTTTTGTGGATGAACATGTTAAAGGGGATGAGCTTTATATCTGTGCAACCTCAGCTACAGAGGTATTTTCAGATTGAGTTGAATTCCTTTATTCTTTTAAAACAACTTGCTGATCCAGTTGAAGAGGTCCATGTCAGAAAATCCCCTTTCATTTATTTTCAATGGAAAAATCAGTCAAACTTTCAAAGAGTAGATATCACTGTAGAAAATAACCTTGCAATTATTCATTGTATCTAGGGCTTCAGAAAGCAGTTGGGTCAGTATATGCCTCATGCTGACAAAGTCAAATCCTTCTGAACAGGTCCCACCTCTTGCCCTGAGCCACAGCCTGCTCAATCTCCCCAGTTCATCCCTCACTCATGATAGGGCCACTCTTCACCTTCAGCCTCACAAAGCTTTTATGCTGCCATGAGGAGATAGATCTGCCCTCTCTCCATCTTTAACCTCTTCAGCAGGCTCCATGCCATTATTGGCAAGTAGGAAAACACTGGTTTTTAGAGGGTTTTTCAGAGCATTCCCTCATCACCTTCCCTCAGGACATGTTTTGCTAACATGTCACCTTCAGAGCCTTTCCAACTGCGGGGTCTGTTTTTTAGGGCAACAAATGCCCCTTAGCTTTTCTCACCCTCTCAGACAAGCTCCAAATATTTTTTTTATTTTTCTCTTGAAAAGGGTCTGCCTCCTAAGGCCCTCACCAACAGTAGTTACTCTGCTTAAGAGAAGAATAATGTGAAGTGTCTTCTAGACTTGCTGGTGTTTAACACATCTAGTTATATACTTGCCCAAAGCCAGTAATTCACCAAGAATTTTCTTTCTTGTTTCCTGTCCTTTGCCCATCCTTGGTATATCTTTGGTACAAAGCAAAAACTGCACAGTCTGGCTTGAAGAGTCTGTACTGCTGTTATGAATAAGGTTCAATGGCCCTGATCATTTCTACTTTTTTCTTCAAATTCTTATCAGGGAATGTCTCAACAAATATTACAGCAAATATCATGCTGTATATAACCTTTTATTTAGCAGTAGCTGCTAAGCTGGGAGCCCTGGGAATCTTATCCTCAGCCTTGAAATATTTGCTTAGAACCTGAAAATCCTGAAAAACTTAGCACACACATGCAAAAGAAAAATCTACTTTTTAACAAGTTCTGAAGTATCTTAAAAATAGAAGCCTGAAATCAAGTTCATCTAAAATGGGTTTACTTCAGCTCTTGTATATATTTCTCCACAAAATTTGAGATATTTCCCTTCCTGAGGCCTCATTTTATTTCTTTACAGCTTTTCAGCACCTTGAGGGGAGTTTGATTTTGCCAGAACTACTATTATTACACTTTTATTACATAACTAAAATAGATTTTCATGCAGCAATATGTACAATATGGTTAGAGCTCTTCTTGACTATGTATTGATTATAACATTTAGAGCTAATGGAGATGAAATAGTAGAGAAGGCAAACAAATAAAATGCAGTATTAACACAGGCAGGCTACAGACACGTAACCTGCATCACAGATTCTCCTGCAGGTTTTTCGAATTTTTTGTTTCTACACTGGTTTTAGTCACACATGGTCCCTGGCATTCCAGAAAAACCTGTGCATTTTGGTCAGTGACCAAATAAATGTTAGTATGAAATCTCAAATTATTTCTAAAAGTATTGCAAAGTATTAATTGTAGCATTGTTGAGGGCAATCTTACCTTGCCTCAGAATTACTTAATGACTTCAGTAATCTGCCACTAGAGAGAAAAGCCTTAAAGCAAGAAAGAAGCACTGATTAATGGGCGTAGGTATATCCAATTTTTCTGTCTGAAAACATATAAATGTAATTGCAGAAGTAGTTATAACCAGCACGCCAGTTTTGTAGAAGCCAATTTGGGGGATTTTCAGACAGAAAAAATAGATAAATTTAAAGGACGAGTTTTCCTATTCTCACCAAGCAAATTGCTTTAAACCAGGGTGCAGTGCAGTGTGAAACATTCAGTGAACTGGTGTTGGAGATGACCACCATCCTCCATCACCTCTGCAAGAACATTCTACTGTGAAACTCACAGCCTTTTTTCCCGTCTTTTTACTAGCAAATGCACTTCATAAAAGGTACAATTCTACATTTCTGTGTTACTCTGAAATGCAGAAGAATAATTTAGGCTTTTTTTCTTCCAGACAAGGACAAGAGATGCAATGTATTTAAAAAAGAACTGAGATTCAAAAATCACAAGCTGGCAGAATTTCTGGTAGAAGGAAGAGCCTTAATCTACAGCTGCAATCTCAATATATTTGTGGCAGAAGTAGCAACAGGTGACCACACCCTGAAAACTAATATTATTAGATAGAAGTTGTTATCTCATGGTTCTCCATGCTCTTCAAACTCACATTCAGAGAATCTTTTTGTCCTTCTCAGGACATATTACTGATTTTTTTTCTTTATATTTTACACCATTTTGAAATGTCAGGGTCACAATACTATGTGATAAGACAGAGCTTTGGCCTGCATCTCCTGTGTGCATGGATGTATGTGTGTGTCTTTGCCTGAAGTGGCATCATTATGATAAATAGCTTCTTCCACATTTCAGAGAATCCCTCTAGCTGGAAGGAACCTCAGGCGATCTTCAGTTGAGGCTCCTGATTAAAGCAAGGTTAACTCTGAAATTAGACCAGGTCACTCAGTGTTTTATTCAGTTGGGTCTAAAAATGTGAATTTTTACATTTAATTTTATGTACCTAAAGTATACACCGACAGAAACCAATTACAAAAGGACAAATATATGCTTTCAGCTTACTTTATCACAGAAGTTGTTTCCTTACATGAGTTGTATATTTGTTTCTGTAGCACCTCTAGGTTTTTCTTTCAAATAAATGCTTTTCAGATAAATAAGTTATAATTTATGCTACAAAGAATTAATCCTTCATACTGTGTTAAGGGTTCATCATTCTGCTCAATGATATTAATTAAAAATCATAGTGTAAGAATTCAAACACTTCTATGACTTCTAAGGAAGCATCATGGCAGTTTTTTAAACCAAGCAAACATTCTGTCACAAAGACATATCCTTGATCCAAAATAGCATTAAGAACAGTTTCCAGGTTTAGTTCAGCATAGGAGAACCATAGGCTTTGTTTCAGGTTTTCTTGGTGAAGTGCAAGTCATGCAACCAAATATCTACTGGCCCAGGGCCAAATTAAGATACAGCTAAATACAATGTATGTGTGCCATATTTCAGAGCTAGGAAATGCAAACATTTATAGCTTTTGAGATATTGAAATGTCTTTTGTCCCCTGTCTCAGGTGCAATGAACCTTGTTTTATGAACCTTTAGCAAACATAGCATTGTGGGGGCCTCTCAACCTCTAATATAACTGCTATCACTATAAACATCATCTGCATCTCACAGGTAGCCCAGGTGCAAAGACACATAGTGATTTGCCTAACCAAGCTACTAAACTGAGACTTGAAATCAGATGTCCCAACTCATAGCTGTTATCTGATTTCCTTTCTCGCTGTCATAGTAAATTTTATAGCTTCATTGCCACACTAAACTCCACATGCACCACTGGCATCTGAAGTCATCAGCCATTTCACTTGGCCTGATAATCAGGATGTACTCAAGGAAATATTTGGTGCATGCATTTGTCACTAACAACTGCTTTTTTGTTCACCTGTATAGCATGTTCCATCTAAATTCACTGTGGAAAACTTCCCTACCTTTCCTCTCCTTCCCCTGATTTTGGTTAGCAAAACAATCACTACAGGTAAGCTGACAGCAGAGGATGAATGTGGGGAAGGTCAGCTTGCCTTACACAGATCTGTAGCTAATGAATCCACTCACACTTTTCCCCTTGCTTTGATCAACCATTTTAAAATTAATGAGCAGAAGCCATACCACTTCTGAAGGCAGTTTCAGTGCAAATCCAAGAGCCCTCCAGCCTCAGCCAAACAGAGAAAGTCCACTCAATACTCAAAGCCACAGTCTCCACAGCAACCAAATCACAGGATTGTCTTACTATACTGTCATAGAATCATTGAACACTAAGGGGTTGGAATGGACCTTAAAGATCAGCTAGTGCCAAACCACCCTGTCAAGGTCAAGAACATCTCCCACTAGCCCAGGTTGCTCAAGGCTTTATCCAACTTGGTTTTGAACACTGCCAGGATTAGAGCATCGACAGCCGCCTTGCACAACCAGTTCCAGTGTCTTACCACCCTCCCAGTAAAATATTTCTTCCTAGTATCTAATCTACATTCCCCTCTTTCAATTTATACCCATTACTTCTTGCCCTATCATTATAGTTCCTAACGAGAAGTCCCTCTCTGGCTTCCCTGCAGGGCCTCTTCAGATACTGGAAGATTGTTATGAGGTCTCCATGCAGCCGTTTCTTCTGCAGGCTGAGCAGGCTTAACTTTCTTCTGTTGAAGACTGAGGTATAGAAGTCATTGAGAACCTCAGCCTTCTTTCTATTGAGGGTAGCCAGGTCTCCTGTCTCCTTCCAGAGAGGGCCCACATTATCTGTAGTCCTTCTGTAAGCTTCTTTTTAGCCCTGAATTTGCTCAGCAATCCCTTGTTCATCCATAGATGCCTCTTGGCATTTTTTCCTGATTTCCTCCTTCTCAGGATGCATCACTCCTAAGCTTGGAAGACACGATCCTTGAAAATCAGCCAGCATTTTTGGGACCCCATACCCTCCAGGGCTCTACCACATGGGGCTCTACCAAGCAGGTCCTTGAAAAAGCCAAGAAAAAGTTGATGGGGCCCAAACACAAAGTCATATATTCATATTTGTCCTGTCACTATAAGCTTTAATGTAAGTCTCAGAGAAAGTTCACCAGCAGAAGGCATTTAGCATAAACTACAAGTGTTCACAAAGTACTCTGAAATTTTAAGTCCAAATATTGCATTTCTTTCCATGGTATGTGAGTGTTTCACAGCTTAAGATAGCAGGTGGAATAAGTGGGGCACATTTGCTGTGACTTTGCAATCATTGCTGAACCTTCTCCAGCCTCTCTTCATCCAGATCCTATTTAATTGAGACAAAGGTCTTCCTCCATGTCAAATTAATGAAAGATAATGCAGTTAGTTTTCCTTAGAGATGTGTCACTTGTTAGCAGAAATCTTCAGTGAAACAATGGCTTGCAAGCTGCTGAGGATACAGTTCTTATCTTGTGCCTTTTGTGACCTTGTCACCTGAGGTCAGTCACACCTCCAGTGCTCTTGAAACAAAGATGGGTTGGATAGTTCACCTGCATGAGCTGTTCATTCAAAACCCACATCAAGAAGAGACATATTCACCCCAAAGGTCACAGATCTCATGCTGACTCCTATTGGCTTCTCCATTTCATTCTTCTAACTAGTAACACTACTGCTACAAGAGAGCTAATGAATCAGTCTATGGTTCTCGTCTACTGCCCCTCTTTATCCAGAATAAAGGGGGGGCTAACTTCAGGGATTCCTGCTTTCTGGGCTTATATGGGCATGATCAAATCATGAACTGTAAGGAGAAATCAGCTCAGTATTGACTCCTCTTAGCTCCTGCTGGACTTGTCCTTGGGACACATAACCAATACAGATGTTAAAGGGAAGAAAATTCACTTGGAATGAAAGAAGCATAAGCTCTGGTTCAATGCCTTGGCAAGGCTAGGGATAGAATGGCTCTCACCACATCCTGCCTGTCTTTAGGCAGATGTAACAGCTTCTCACTTCCCATTAAAACTACCATGACAGCAATATCTGAAGGGCTTTACAACAAGCTTGTTGCAAAGCACAGCTGTCCCTGTATCCCTTGCTTCCAGTCAAAGGTTCTAATTCCTGCACCTGGTTTCCCTTCCCACTGAGAGTGTTGTGACTCTGACATGCTGCCATACATTCGAAACATCATTCTGCAGCTCATCTCCCAAACTGCTTCTCTCTCTCCTCCCCCGGACTCTTTTTGAACTGATCTGTTTTCAAAAGTCTTGTCTTATATTCGTCTTGCCTTATCTTGGGGCAGGTAACATGTCTCTTTCTATGTCTCTATAATGTGTGTGATTTGATCCCACTCTATAAATGTTTTAGAATAACAATAGTACCAGAGGATGCTTGCACATCTCAACTGTCAGGGAATAAAAGGAGAACATTTTCCACTCTAAATATTATCTGTTAGAGTCTTCTATTTGTAGCATAATTGAAAAACATTATTGTAATTGGCTAGCAAAGCCACCAAAGGCACAGGCCTTTGCAAAATGAAAATGAATGAAGCAGCTATGGAAATGACATCTTAATAAGAATAATGAAATTCAAACCCCTAGTGCAAGTACAGTGTATAATCCATTACATGGAGATTAGATGAGATATAAATACCTGAAGGATATAAGATTATTGATCTGACATAAGTCATCTGGTTTTGTAACCACAAAATGTCAAACAACAGGCATCTGGACACTGCAAAGTGCCTAACTACAGCTTTTTCATGGAGGGTGAGAAGGGAATCTAATGACCTGCACTGTCAGGCAAGGTCTTACTCTATTCTGGGCGCAGCTTTGTTGCTGGGGATTTTTTTCTTCCTGTTAACCTAGAAAGTATTGTCAGGGCCCAAATAAAATTTTAATTAATTCCCTGGATCTGAAACTCAGTGGATGAAGGTTCAATTCCCAGTCCACCCGCAGTGTTAACCTCTTTATATCTCAGTTGCTTGCTTGCGAGATGTAGCAATAAAGCTTTCCTTTACCACTTAACATGTGGAGGAGAAATTTGGTAAGCATGATGTGCTGAAATACTGTATCAATCACTGAATACATCACTGGGTACTGATGTATTCAGACAGCTTCAAAACCTCAAAGACATAGAAAAAGGAAGCATCAAGACTATATTGCAGAGCCTAGGTGCTGAGGAAGGGTTGACTCTTGGAATGGGGTGTTGGTCCTAGGGTACTTAGCTGAAAAAGCTCTTAGTTTTTAGTAGATTGTCTCTGTTCTAGAAATTCCTAGAAATTTTGAAGTGAAAACAGGATCAGTAAATCTTCTAAATTCCTTCCTTCAGGTAGGGAGAAATCCTCATACACGCGCAAATTATTTCAGTGGAAATGACCTATCGTGATGTTTGTATCATTCCTATTTCTGGCTTGGTCCAGCACCTCGTGAACCAGTATCAAGCAGGGAGGCAGATCAAAATGAAGGTAGTGAAGGCAGCTGAGAAGTCTTACTTCCTTCTTCAGCATTAACTAAATTCTTCGATCTCTGGGGTTGTGTGTCCTTTACTCATAACAACCTTACCAGCAGATTTCAAGCTATGAATTACAGGAATGAATTCATCCTTTGGAAGGCAAACTAGCAACAAGTTATACAGGTTGCTCTTAAGACACTAAAAGAGAAGAAAGGGTCTATTTTAAGTCTTTCTGACTTTACTCCTAACCTCAGTTGTTGTGTAATATCCCACCACAATGACTGGAGAAGTGATTAACATTATAGGAACGAACAATCTGCTAAAGTGTGGTCTGCTTTTAGACATGTATCCTGAGGTTTCTGGTTTAGGCTGTCCTTACTTAAGCCATATGCACTTTATACAGATTTCATTAATGTCAGAGCCATTACATTTGTTCAGCAGCTAATGGGAAATATTAAATGTACTGGAATAAATAAGGCTAAGTGGAAGAGGCCTTATAGCTTGGCTTCTAGTTGCCTCTCTTGTCAAGCTGTCACTTTTCACATGTTATTGTCTATACATATTCTAGAGAACAAGCTACAGGAAGGGAAGACTTGAATAGAAAGATACCAGGGACACGACTCCAGGGTACCTAAAAGTTACTCCCAGCTAGCTGTGTCAGCAGTAGCAGTGGTCATTGATGTAGTGGGGATCCTTTCTGCATAGAGAGTAAAGTATCAGAAGGCATGAAATAGGGATATTCCTGGTTTTCACATTTTTTTAAGCATGACCTGTTTGAGCACCATGTACCAGGTGGTTTCATAATGCTACTTGCCAGCTCCACTGCTGGCTGCTCCAAAATTTATTTTGCTGCTATAGTACCCTCATGTCTAATTAAGATAATCTCGAAGAAGTGAGGCATTGGGAAGAAGACTTCAGAAAATATAATTGCCTTCAGGAGAAAAGATTCTCTTGTGAATTTAACTCTGTCTGTCTAGTTTTACCGTCATAGTATTTTATTCTCAACCACCTCATCCCACTCTCAGCTTTCTGGTGTTTGACTTGAAACACAGACCACAAGTGTCCAGCACATATTACTGCAGTCTCCTAACTGAAACATTTCATGCTCTGGAGTTTTGGGTTTAAATCATTGTAACATTTTCAAGGCAGATTCTTTGGTCATCTACAGAGATCCCTATTCTGTGTAAAGGAAGAGGTTGCCTAAGATGAGCAAGTTAATTTTTGTATTTCTGCAATGAATGTAATTCAGCATTTCCTGTGCACATCTCAAAGATTTCCTCAATACAGTTCTTGCCATCTAAGCAGATTCTCCATCTTCTATCCTCATTGCAGATTCAGTTATCCATATGTCACTTTTTTTATACTTGTGTTTATCATTTTCTGAAGGACCCTTATGGGAAATAGCAATATAGTCAAGTTTGTATCATAGATCTATCAATAAACCTCAGGTAATCCAAGGAATGTTTCAGGCTTTTTGTGTATTTTTAAATGTTTCTTAAACTTTTTCCACCCTTAAGTTGCTAAGCAGTAAGAAAACTCAAGACTAGGGTCTGTCATCTTTTTAATTATGTAATGTCTTGGGATGAAAATATCCATTGTTGGAGGACTAATTCCATTCTTTACATTCAGGCTGCCCAGTACAAACTTCAGAGATGTCATTTGTACTTCTCACAAAGTGGGTATTAATAGGCATTTTGACCTGTAAGAGATAGCCCAGATAATGATGATGTGTAGCTAATTATGATGGAAGTCCAGCCACCGTGCTTAGGGTAAGGCAGTGGGATTTGCTGGTTACTCTGCCTTAAGGAACACTTTAGATTTCTTTTAATTTTTAATATTACTTTCATTTCCCCTTCGAAGTTGTTTCTAATAATCTGGAAACTTTTAACCACAGCCTGAATGCTCTACCCCTTGGCAGTAGACTATAGATACACATCTCCAAGTGCTAGTTGCTGTGTACAGTGTTAGTAGCTTACACCAGGCTGAGTGCCTTCATTCATCACTATAAAATTGTGAGGACAAAGAGCATATCCTTAGTTACAGGTAGCAGCTGAGGACCATAATTTCTACGAAGTATAAAACCAATATTAATGCTCAGAGACTGAACAACCGTGGGTTCCTGTCAACTTTTGGAACCATCAAATGAAATTCAGAGCTACTCTCCTTGAGGAATACATTTAGTGCAGGTAGCTCTTTTATTTTTGCATAGCAGTGCAGTGTTTGTCTCATTGTTTCTCTCTGAAACACACAATTCTACTCTTTAATGAGCATATCTAAAGCTCAACAAGGAAGTATAGGTAATTTATGCATCTCTTTTCATATGTATGCAACCTCTAAACAATAGGCTGGGTCACACTCAAAAAAAAAAATTGTCAGGGAGAGGTAATTCTTGATTGCAAAATCATCCTCAAAAGTCTACAATTATATGAGACAACTAATCCAGGAGTCGCTGCCTGGAGGCCAGGAACTGCCCTATTGCACGAAGTCAGGAGTGACAGAGTCAGGCTACTTATGGCAAGAGAATTACCTTGATGAATGACAGCTGCCTTCATGGAGTCAGACAGCACTCCGAGTCCAACACGAGTGAAAGTAAGGGCTTGTTGTCTATTAAACAGTTTCCCTTCTGTTTTGTTTGGTAGGTAAAATACTGGCATTGTTCTGACTTCTGCTCCCAGCTAATGTCTCTGTCTGCATGTAGCTGTGCATACGCCTGACTCATGAAGCTGTTAATCATAGAATCATAGAATGGTTAGGGTTGGAAGGGACCTCGAAGATCACCTAGTTCAACACCCCTTGCAATCTGCAGGTTGTTTTTCTGGAAGCAGGTGTTTTAAATAGAGTAAAAAAACTCCAGGACTGCTCCTGTGAGCTCCTTACCCAGTGGAGTATGCCTGGGCATCAACCAGGTCTGGAACCTGGAGCAGTGCCAGAATCTAGTCCTGGAGGACATCGTCCACTTGTCAGGTTCAGTGGCTAAATCCCTTGCCACTGTGGTCATTTGAGAGGGCAAAATGACCATCCTTCAAAAGCTTGTATTAGCTTGTAAGATTACCAAAAGGCCATTCTTTTGTCCCACGGGATCCTACCGCATCATATTAATAAATTTCATAAGGCATGGTACTGAGCTACAGCACTTAAAAATAGTGTGCAAATGGGAAAAAAAGCAGTGTCTCCAGGTTTCTATGCTCTAATACTGAACAGCAGCTTCAGAGGAACAAGGAAGCAAATAAGTCATTTGGAAACACCTTGGTTTGTAAGCAAGTATGCAGGGAGCAAAGTGTTAGGAAAAATCAAAAATAAACCCGAGTGCTGTATTTTGCAGGGAAAACTTCTGAGTCTCCCAAATCCTCTTGTGCTTATATTTAAAATGTCAGTCTCCTGTGAGCCCCTCTGCTTCCTATCGCTTATTTTGCGTTTCTAGGCTCCCAGTGTGGACTACTGCTGCCATCTACTGCCACCTGCACCACCAGGGGCTGAGCTCCCCTCCTGCGACACAGTTGCGGGAATGGGAACCAGGGAGGGTGGCAGGACATGAAAGATTTTGAGTCAATAAAGCAAAATTTGTTTCCAAGGAGAGAAAGTATTACAGCCAAGATTAAAAATCCAAGTACATATTTTTCCATTAACGATATAAAAATTATCTGTGTTCTGAAGAGGGAAATCTAAATGGAGAACCTTTTGCTTGTGAAGGGAAAGCCACATTTGGATCCACATTTCTGCCATGTAGTGGCCTAAACCTATTCTCAAGGTCCTAAACATTATTAATTTAAGTAACATAGCTGACAGCCTGTGTTCAGCTTCATTAGATGATGAAATGAATTGCACGGCAGAAAAGCTAAGAAATTACAAAAAGCCTGGGGGTAAATCCAACTTTCCTAATTCAGCCACCTGTACTATTCCTGCTCTAGGAACAAAGGGCTTCAGATGCTGGAGACTGAAATCCTACATTTGACCCTGGCTTAAAAATCTCACCGACAAAGACTCAGAGAACAGACAAGCAGGTATTTCTAAATGAAGTCTGGAAGGAAAGCATACTTTTATACTGTGTATTAAAAGACAGACTATGGAAAGAACAGTAAAAAAAGTCAGCACTGGAACTAGATCATGTCTGTTACTACCCAGCAAGAGATATGCTGGATTTCATAACCTCTGAATTGCACACTACTCCATTGCAGGTGGCAGCAAAGATCAGATCCAGACCTTCCAGATCTCAGTTTATATTTCTTCTCTGATAGTGTTATATAGAAGTCTTCATTAGCAATACCAATCTATGCAATGGTTGCAGAGGGCTGAGAAGCAAAAAAAAATAGCCTTTTGTTTGTTTGTTTTCCAACAGTTCACATGAGCAAGGAGAGTGATGTTTTGTCCTGGCCAACAACAGTGTGTTTTGGCCTTTGCATGGAAAAAAGCCTGAATCAAAAGAGAAAAGTTCCTGACCCAGTGCTCCATAGACTCATCCCCTCATAGAGCCCACAGAAGAGGGACTGGAGGTGGAGAGGGAGGCATGGTGTGTCTGGCACTGCAGTCCTCTGGCAATTTATCTCTTGGCCACACTGCTGAGCCACACAGACACTGAAGCCAGAGCCAATGCCACTTTGCAGGACACAGGATAAATCCAGTATAAGAGAGGTATTGTCCCAAAAGCTGGGCAAGTTGAGTTGTTATGATGGGCAAAGTGTTATCATCCCCATTTACAGGTAAGAAAGGAACAGAGCTTGGTCCTCTGCCTTTTCTTAATGGTACTTTTTCTGTAAGATGTAAACTACACATGTATAATACCAGAGGACTAATGCAGATGCTCAATAGTGAAGAAAAACATTATGTGGCAATGATCCAGTAAACAAAGATGACTAATCTATCAAATTTAAATTGCTAATAGAATTGGGCAGATACTATAAGTTATCCCATATCATAACAATGAGCATTTAATATGTATATCTGTACAATACGTGTCAAAGAGAGCCTTTTGGAAATTTCACTAAATGTTCTCCATCACCATGGAAGTATCTACATAGTATTCATTTTCTACACAGTTTGTGGTTTTGTCTTTGATTGCACCCGAGAGCCAAAATGAGTGCTTGCTACTGCACAGGGAAAAAAATAAAACAAAACAAAAAACCAAAACAAAACCAACTAAACCAAACAAAAAAAACAGCCATTTTTTTTCTTTTGGAATCTGGCAGACACAATTGCAGGAAAAAAATGTGACTTGTCCTAACATGATGTACACTGTTACGTCATGCACAACCACTAGACTATCACATCTGTCATGAGAAATGGAACAAATCATGGACTATGTAGCACTGAACTGTAAGATCAAATCAGCAGAGAGGGGTTCTCGCAGGTGTTTTGGAATCATGAATGACAGGACAGTTCAGGGGATCGAGCCCCCTTGGTTTTCCTCTTCAAGCCACGGCAAAAAAGAACAAGGGTTATAGTCAAAGCAGTCAGGACATCAACAGAGTCAGATTTTTCAAAAGTGATTTTTTTCTGCTATTTTATTTTTCAACTTTTTTTTGTCACTGCTTTTACATAAAACTGGATACACTTATAAAAGGATGTGTGAAAAGGAAGAAGACTAGCGTGGATAGCACAGAGCTACTTCTGCCTCTCCCTGTGAATCCAGTTTTGACTTTTTCAAAGCCATTTCTAATATGATTTGTTTTCAGGAATAATGAATTTACAAATTCATAAATTCAATAATAGTCACACTCTTCCAAGTTACTAGCATTCTAATTTTAAGTTGCACTCTGCTGCTATATTCCAGCTAATACAATGTTTCACAATGATGCCTTTCTTAAAAATGAAGGGCTATCCCCAATATATCAATTCTTACTTACTACCATTCCTTCTGTTGCTCTTCTACTAAATGATGGGCTCTTCATCTTATCTCATGCTATTGTTTAGAACTGCTGTGTTCAGTGAAGCACCTGCAGTGTTTCTTTCCAGAAATGGATGCAATCCATTGATGACTACAATGATCCCTTTACACATACTATAAATCAATGTTGCTGCCCCTTCAGACAGTCAATAAAGACTGCCAAAACTTTGAATGCTAACAATGAAAGGTGCACAATAAATACAAACCTATGTCAAAAATAGGCACAAAAATGAAATATCACACTTCCACCCAATAAAATTTGTGTCTTCCTCAGATCTGAAAATGTCCTTTAGTCCTGTGTGATGACTTTACTCTGCTGCAGAAGTGATGGGGCTATAGCCTATTTATTTCTCAGCACCTATTTGAATTCCATTTTATTCTAAATACCATTCCAGGGTTCTCCAATTTTCAGAAGTATTGGAAACCTTGCTCTTGAAGTATTTTATTTATAAAAACTACTTATGATTGGTCAGTCAAAGCTTTCCTCTAATCTGCTTAAGGCAAGAGAGAGTGTGAGGAGGGAGTGGAAAGCAAATGAAAAGAAATGCATTGCAAGAGGCTGTTCGACAAGTGTGCATCCTAGAGAAGAACAAGTCCAACAGCTAACCTGGCGGTCAGGACTCCCAGCAAGTGAGATGTACTCTAGATAGAACAATTGCCTCCATAGGATAAGACACACAAAACTTGAAAATCTTTAAAAATTATTCCCTAGTTCTAGCCTAAGTATGGATTCACAGGAAAAAGTGCCCACTGTTTCAGTTATAAGGAAGATTCCAGGACTATTCTCAGACTTCTTTTGTGACTTGCAATTCTGCTGCCTAAGCAAATTTTATTCATCCTGGGAGCCGGATCAGTGCACAAATACTTGCACTGCAAAAAATAATCCACTATTCCATGAGCTAAAAGAGGAATCTCACAGCTTCTCAAGCATCTGTCTGCTTAGGTTTTAAACGGCTTCTGGTTCATTGATTTTAACTGGACTCTCACTGGTGGAGATAAACATGTACCAGAATTTTGCATGTTCAGCTCTTTATCAACTATCTTTATTTTCTGTTGGTCAGACCTCCTGTCACATTAGGTTACAAAGCTGGTCACAGCTCTAAAGCTAAAAATATAAACCAGTCAACATCCGAAACCCAAACATGAAAAATGTCAGTGACCTCTGGTTTTTGGCAGAGCTTTCACTCACATTCAGATACCTTCCAAGAGTTGGATGTGACTGAGTAAACACTTTCTCTAGGTCACATTTATGAAGGTGTTTTGTTATGACCCTGTGCAGCAGACAGTATGACCAGTACTGCAGACAATAAAAATTCTGATGAGACTACACTACCTTAACACTGTTGTCCAATTTAACTTGCATTTTATGCAGCCACTCTCAAATACAGTGCTAATTTGTAAAGAGTGTTGGACTTTAAAGAAAGTTTTAAATGCTGAGAAAATTCCACTGTGTCATCCTATTTAGACTGGTTAAGCAATCTTACTCTGCTACCATCTCAAGAAGTCTCATAAAAGTCGTTAGATTTAGTCCAAAATTACTACAGCATAATGGGGAGCAGAATGCATTGTCTTTCTGTAAAGACTGGAAATGCTCAGGTAAATGATGATAGATGATGTATGTAATCTTCCAACATATCATCGTTCACAAAAACAGCCAAACAAATGGAAATTGGATATGACAACATAAATAATATTCCTTCTCAACTTGTCAATTTCTTCCTGCTGTCAAATCAATACAGGTATTTAAATTTGTCTTAAAACAGTGGCATTGTCATGTTGAAGCCTTACAATTGTCTGCTGTGTAGGTCAAGCTGTGTGTTTGTTTTAGGGGACATGGGGAAATATTTTTAAGGTTAATACAAAGAAAGGAGGGAGGGTGCTTAGTGTGTCATACTGTGCAGTGGACCCCAAAGTCTCTCTTCCAATAAGACAATAAAGACTTCAGTTCACCACTGTTATATCTATGATCATATTTACTAACTCAAATAGCAGTAATCTAATACAATCTTCTTGATCTACAGGCAGAGAAGTAGAAGGGAACAGCTCCTGACAGCTCAGGATGGAATCCAGACTTCTTCCTCAAACAAAACAAAGTCAAAGTAAGGTCTGAGTAAGCCTCAGATCCTTCTTCATGCATCCATCTCTGAAAATTCTCAAAAAAGTACATCATAAGCCTTGAGATATATCTTGAAATCACTCATTCTTTAAAGGAAGCATTTAAACATCTATGCTACACTAATACATATTGACGGGGGAAATTTATTTCTGTCTAAGTGTTGTGTTACAATGTTTGTGGTTGGATGTGACATTCAAGAACCCGAGTGGCTGAAAAAAATTAAAACTAGTTTTATCACAAACCTTTTCAAAGGATTTTCTCTTTCTGTGGGGCATGTCACTGCCCTCCCTCAGACCTTTCTCATGGCAATGGAAAAAAAGCTACATTGAGCATCAAGTGCTTTAAGTCAGCCTGTAGCATGGTAACTTCTAGCATAGAAAACGTCCATTGAATATACTAGTCACAATCATTAATTACACCCTGAGTCTATGCATTGAAAAATGGGAAGGGAAAAAAGGAAGATGGTTTGGCAGTACCAAATCTCTAATATTTCCTCATTTGTTTAAGGAAAAAAAAGGCTGTCTGTGTGGCAAAGAGCAATTGAACCTCATTGGCTTCAGCAGTCACTGAACCTGGTGTTCCAAATAGTATGCAAGACAGACACCTTTCTGCAGTACATTTATCACTATTATTTCAGGGTGGCACCATGCAGTGCTAATTGAACTAATTTTTTCGCTTACAATTCTTTTCCTTCCATGTTACAGTACATAATGTAAAGCTGATATTTTTAATATTTTCCCTGTTCCATGGTACAGCTTCTAATTATACAACTGCAATTATATGTAGGTGTAACAAGGCAACTGCACATTAAGAAAGCATCAACATTTATCACAGTGAAGTATATGGCATTACAGTAAGATCTTTTCTACAGAGCACAGAAAGATAGCAGAGAGGTACAGGAGAGAAACTTCATATAAATACCTTATTTACAGGATGCAAATATGATGAATTTTTTTTAACTGCCTGGCAGAAAAACAAAAATTGTCAAAATTTTATCCAGCTACTTGAGCGTCCCATTTCTGCCACTAATTGTCACCAGATGCTCCAAAGAAAGTTTGTACACACAAGATATTCACCTCAAGTCTAAAGGTCCTGGTGAAAGGCTATCTAAAATTGTTTCAGGTTCTAAGAAGGCTTGCAGACCATGTCACAGCAGGACAGTAATGTGCTTCTTTACTCATCCTCCTGCATCTCATCCTTCATTTCAAAATGTGGTTGTTTGGTTTAGATCTTGAGGAAAATATTTCAAGAACCTTCCATACACACAAAAAACCCAAACCTGATGAGACTGGTGATACTTACGGGAAACTTCTAGTCATTTTATTCCGAAGATGAATAGTCTACTCATATATTGAGAAGCTATCGCCTTCAGTGATGACCTGCCACAGTCATTTTCAGGGTGTAGTCAATGGTGTAAAAAAATCCTTACCTCTGCCTTGAATTTCTCAGTATATTTCCCTATAAACTTTCATGTAAGTTTTACTATAAATGTAGACTAATAAAATATGTGCATCAGAGCACTAAAGAGGAATGCTTTTGCTGGATATGTGCTTTTCCCATAGACATTGTTCCAGTCTTGTATTCTACACAAGATGGACACAGATCCTTATACAAGCTCTTCACAGATTCATCTCTTATTTCACACTCAACCTATTTTAATCTCTTTCAACTGAGGCAAATATTAGGATAGCCTTTATTTTCTGAAGATATATTTAGGTGAGTGTCAACCTGGTTCTTTCCAAAGAAAAGTAAAGCAATACAAATTGTGCCGGAGACCTGTTCTTGTGCTCTCCCACTGCAGAGATGAAAGCCCAGAAAAGCAATATTTTTCTTTTTTTTTTAAGTGGCTGAAAGTTTATTCTGGTTTGAGATCAAATTTATGATTTACCCTTTTTCTAATGCTTCGTAGCCAACTGCAGTACTTGGCAATCCAGTTGGTATTTGCTCTTTCTCACCTCATCACCACAATAAACATTCTGCAATGGAACTTGATCTTCAAACTGATCTCTGTGAGGCAGCTATGATCCGGCTCCTTGTGCTGTAGCTATGTTTAGGCTACAGGGGAAAAAGGAGCAAAAGGTTTATATTAATCAGCAACTACGACTTGAAGAATCTAACATTAGGTAAGTCATAGAGAAAGTTGCTTTTTTATAGTCACCTTTATTATTATCATCATACTTAGAATTCATTTATAGTGTTTTGTTCTTTAATGCTAAAAATTACCATGAGAAACCTGTTTCTCTGCTAGTGAAGGGACAGTAAGATTTACATCAAAAGTGAACAGGCAAATTGTAGCAGGTAAAATGGTCCTGCCAGATAATAAAATTGTATTTAGAATGATAAATTATATCATTAATATTTGTAACATAACTGAATTTTAGTTTCTTAATACATACAGATGCATATAATATGCACACAGACATGCAGAGACACAAGGTTGCATCTAATTATTCAAGCTGTGAGACCAATGCACTAGCAGAATTGCCGCAGTCTCTAAATAAAAAGGACCACTTTTTGTCTCATGTAAATTCACTGAACACAGGGGAATTACACCAGAGAGAGGTTTAACCCAGAATGTCAACATTTTTGAGAAAGAAGAGCTTTTATTTATTATGCAATTATTCACACAGAGGGACTTGCTTTCTCTTTTAAAAGGATGTGTCATACAGTTTGATGTCTGTTGCTTCTTTTTCAGAAACTGCTCTCCCAGTTCAGGTGATGGCAGAACAAGTAGTGTCAGGGACATACATATTTGATTTGCCTGTGTTTGCAGTAGGAATATAAAATTTGCAAACCAGCCATACTAAGATATGCTGCATGTCCTAGGACTTGGAGAAGTTGGGATTCCTCCTGCCTGGGTGAAGAAAGGTTGACGAATTGTGGTGCATCTCCCCTGCACCTGTTTCCCGCTGGTTTTTAGATGTCATCCCTCCTTTTTCCTTTTGATAATATTCCAGTTCATTTGACTACAAGCAGCATATCTTCCTTCTAAAGCGCATCTATAGCTCAGTAAAATAGGACCAAGGAGTCCTTTCTGGCACTGATGCAAATAGTCCACGCTGACTTGTGCACCCTTGATTTAGAACTGCCTTCCCTCAAAGCATATTGGCCATACACATGCTCCATACTACTTCCCTCAGGGTCTCCTTGCAGCTTTATATGATTTCTCCATGGTCCCACAACATAATTATAATTGGTTTGTGCATTCCTTCCAGTTAAGAGCCAAAGACCGAAGACACATAGTGGGGATGGTTGGGTAGAAGACATGTTTTAGTTTTTTCTTTGGCAGTCATTTATATAACACCATGCACATACTGATTTTAACTATCACCATTCCTGCAATCTGAGGTAGCTTTCTGGAGCACAATTCCTAGATGTCCTTGTACTCTCTTGTGCCCCAGCTGGCAGCATAGCTGCCTCTAGCCAGTAGTTACTGGAACTATACTACTGGATTTCCTTTGCTCAAATAAAAGGTAACTCCACAGAGAATTATTACCAGTGCCTCTCTTTCTTCCTTCAAACTGAGTTCATTACCTTCCTTATATACCTAAGTCCAAGCTTGCCCCACCTAAACCTAGACATTCAACCAAATACACAAATCACCCTCAGCTCCACCTGTGTTCAAAGGCAAGAGGTTGGGAGGTTCCTTTAAGCCAAGTCATCTCAGAACTGTATTACTTATGGTAGGGGTTTGAGTTTTTCCTAACAATATAGATGCCAAAAACAATCTGATTTGAGCTTAATATTTGATAAATAAAACCTGGAGAAAAGGCAGCCCCTAGCAGAAATAAATGTACTCCTGACATGTCTCTCAATTCAGTGATTCTGGATCCCTCCATCAGTAAATCCTTCCCTCAGGTCCAAAATCCAGACCCTATATAAAGTTCCAAAGCAAACTCTTCCTACACCACTTGGTAGCTAGTTTCTACAGGAACAAGCTCAGGTTCTCTGTCACCACTCAGCATATTTATGACTCACCTTATATATTAGACATTTATAGCTAAGTATTAATGCCAAAATCTCAAGAAGCTGCCAGCAAATATGACTTCAGAGTCAGGAAGCAAATCCCAACTTTTGGGAGAGCAGAGTGGGAGCAAATCCCCTTATAAGAACTCTGTTTCTTGTTGGACACTATCCCTTTTTTGCTTTCTTTCAAAGAAAGCAGTTATTTAACAAAGAGCAAAATGCAGGACATACACAGGCTACAGACTTATCAACAAGAGATTTACTGTCTTGATATGTCATAAGGTTGTTATTGTGTCCCTCATGCATAATCACTAAGGAAAGTGTATGTTCTTTAGTCTAAGGTGATTTCCAGTCTAAAGAGTTGTTAGGGGGACTAACCAAAGATGAAATGATGAAGGTAGTCACTGAAGTCCTGGGTTCAACATTGCTGAGTTCCTTAACAGGACTCAGGAAAAGGCACAAGTCTCTAGGAAAATCTAATCCAATCTTCACCAAAAAAACCCACATTATGTTAGCTTGGATTTTGATGAGTATCTTAGAAATTGCCTGCAAAATTACTAACTACTATATTCAGAGTTAGTGTAAATATTATAAAACTATGTCTTCACCTTGTAAACTGAGAAACAAAAAAAAGATGATTTACAAACTGGACAGGAAGTTCCACCTGAATACAAGGAGCACTTTCTTTACTGTGCAAGTGACTACGCACTGGAACAGATTGCCCAGAGAGGTCATGGATTCTCTCTCACAGGAGATATTCAAGAACTGTCTGGACACAATCCTGTGTCATGAGCTCTAGGATGGCCCTGCTTGAGCAAGGAGAGTGAACTAAATGGCCCACTGTGGTCTCTTCCAACCTGACCAATTCTGTGATTCTGTGAACACCTTAAATAAACTGTCCACATGGAGTATTTTATGTCTGATTCCAGAGCATTTCTGTGTGACAATCTTATGAAAGGAGACACAACCCCTGCAGAAACATGTAGATATTCACCATGATCAAATTCATTTAAAATGCATCACATAATTAACAACTTTTAGAAAGACAGATTTTTTCCAAGGCATTATTAAAGTGGGGTCCCCTAGGTCCCAATTAGGAAACTGATTTAAAAATGTTTGAGTTTAAAAAGCTGCAGGTAGGGAGTTCTGCTCTCAGCTGCCCTGAATTAGCATATTGATGGCACCACAGCTCTAGCTGGAGGGAAAGGCAGAGACCCAGCACACATTTTGCCAGGCCAGCACAGAGAATTCCTCCTCAAAACTGAGGAAAGAATTCCTTACACAGTCAAGTCTGATCAGCAAAAAGAGTTACAGTAAGAGAAATGTACTGGGCAAAGTATTGCTGGTAGTGGTACTTGGGGGGAAAAGGTATTGTGATTGGAGCAACATGAAAAAGAAAAAATACTAAGCCTAAACAAACCCCAGGAGGTTTCTGGCTTGGATGTTAATCTATAATTTTGATTCATGAGAGAGCTATGGCCTCAGTTTCAGCATATGACAAGCTTCTGGCACAGATCTAGAAAGTTGCATTAGAATGGCCCATCAAATCTGGGTTAAATTCTGTCCTCTTGAAAATTTAGGACAATTGGCCACAGTTGTTTCAAACTGAAACACACAAAAGGTGGGTTTCATTGAATATAACTTTAAGAACTCAGAGCTCTTGAACATTAAGCTAAGATGGGCCTAAACCCACTTTCTTCCTGGAAGTCAGTTACCAGACCGCTTAGGCACTTACTGTACCTGAAAAACCTTTGTTAGCACTGTGGACCCCACCAATGGGAGTAGTGGGAATTTCCCACTGCCTGCCATTCTACCTGTCCCTTCCTGATCTAACGCAATGTCCTTCAGCCAGAAGCAAATGAGAACCTTGCAAGGCACCTTTGGAACAGCTACTAAGGAAATTGTTTAAATAATGTGCTCAGGAGACACAGTATGAAGTTCAGTCTTGGTGAGTTAAGGGAAAGGAAAACACCAGGAGGGTTGGTTCTGATGGGCTGTTAGAGGAGCGCAGAATTGATAAACTAGTGATACTTTTGGAAACCTGCACACTGATGACTACTCCATGAGAAGAGGATGAATGTGACTCATGTTTTAGTGAAAATGGGGGATTTTTATGTTAAGAATATCACTTTTGCTTCAGGCAGATCATTTGGCAGGAGACATTGGAGGGTTTGCACATCATTAAGGATTACTCTGGTGGATAAGGTTTAAGCAATTACACAATTGTGCCAAGATCTCTGATGATAGAAGTGAGAGGAAAATAATTGGGAATTATGGGTTTTTATTGCGTCTTGCTCCATTGTTATTAAATAAATAAAAAAAGCCACACACTGAAGCACCACCTTGGTATTTTCTTTATCTTGGATAACTATGTAGTGCTCCGGCTCATGACGACAGTCCACTGCAGAAAAACATGCTCGAATGTAGAGGGAATCTTCCTTGGTTTCAGTTCAAGGACTCCTTGTTCTCTGTAGCTTCTCAGATTAGACCAGCTCACTTTCACGTGTACAGTTTTCTTCAAAAATTTTTTTTTCAGGTTTTGAAATGGCTCTTCTCCCAGAAATGATGTGTGAAGTAAAAGAATGAAAGTGCAAACAAAGCCAAGAAATTCAGGGTTATATCTCCCATAGCACCTGTAACTCAGCTCTCCCCAGCACATGCAGTACTTTGTAATACTGAATTTGTTGCTAAACATGTCTCTTAACTGCACTGCATGTACAATACATTATAGTGGTTTTGACCAGTCAACTTGTAGCCTGTTAAATACTACAGGTCACGTTTAGATCTGTTTCTCATCTCTTAGTCCCTTCACCCTATACTGATCTACACCACAACGTCTGCATTAGGTCCTGGACTAGACCTCCCTTTAGTTCCTCTCTGAGGAACTAACCAACACCACATCTAAGACAGTACTTCTCACCTGCTGCTTCTTTTGAGAAGTGTTCTTCTCATTTCCGAGAGCAAGGTATGTCTGTGTCAAGAAATGACATTGTGTCTTTGTGAAACATTTTGCTAAGACTGTATAACTACGAAATACCATGCTGCATGTGGGCTGAAACAAAGCTGTTTTATGGAGAATGCTGCTTATGAATCCCAGGGTTTGTAGATGTATATTCAACAGTATTCAGAGACTACCTAAGTGTTGTGCACATCAACATTTTCTTTGGAAATGCCACCTAAAAATGTCAAGTGATGCCAACAACTTAAATTCAGACTCTGAATATCTCTGTGTATGTGAGCTGCCCTCCATGCACAGAAGAGAAATGAGTGCACAAGTTCTTTCTTCACATCCTCTTCTCCAAGGCCACCCAGAGCTCCCATGCCTCGTACCTTTGAGTGTAAGATTTTTTTAAAAAAAAGACAGTGTTGGCTCCTATGCTGCAGATATCAAAATTAACACAAGCGAACCTTTACACAGCAGCGAATGTTCAGGAAGAGTCCATGTGAAGAAAAGCAATTCTTTGTGGGAATCCCTGGTGAAGTTAACTTCTGTAATTGGTTATATGTTCTGAAGAAGATACACAGAAATGAAACAGTCATCCTGATCAGATGGAAGGTTAGTCTAACTCAATACTATGTCTCTAGGGATACCGTAAATGCATAGTATAAAACCAGGGCAAGACGACCCTCATGAATCAGATATTTGCAGCTTTGAGATTGCCTTTAAAATATACAAACCATCCCTCAAGAGGAACTCATGTCATAAAAGGAGACTCAAAAGAAAGCAGTTGCTAAGAGTGGATGCACATATTGCCACAGCAGCAGCAGTTGAACTCTTGAATCTGTGCACAGGAGAGTTGCTGGTTTGAGGCAGGAGGAGAGGGTGTGCTCTCATGTTAACCTTGTAAAGACCCTCATGGTTAGGTAGGCCAAGAGCAGCTCTTGACACCTTCCTTTAGACCTACAAACTCACCTAGATTCATAAACTTTTATATTTCAGCCACTAAAATGAGGCAATAAATAGTTTTCTTCTCAAATGCTCTATATTCACCTACAGATTTTATATTGAATAAAATTGATTCATGGCTTAACTGTAGTTACCTTTGTTGCAATGAAGACTAAGATCCTGCTGACTTCTTGAAATCTTGAAATCCCTACTGTCACGGACGTTGGTTAAAAAAACAGGAAATAAATTATTTTATACAATAGTTTTGCATTTATGAGGCAAATGGAGTAGTTGTCTTAGAAATGTTAATGAAATATATATACTTGAGAAATGGTAGAACAAAATGATGATTTCACAGCTCTTTTGAAGTTCACAAATTTCAAGAATTCGGGTACAGTAACAGAGTTTCCATGAAGACAATTATATGGAAAGCAGAGGAACATACACAGTTATGCAATTAAATTAGGACACAGATCAATGCCCTTTTATTTTAGCAGCATTGTGCAAGGTCCAAAAGGGAAGATAAATGCAGGTCAATGGGGAAGAAGAAATCAGAGAGTTTATTCAATCAGATCTTTACAATTTCTTAAAAACTGTTCTGCAAAAAGATACTAGGAATGAATAGCTGACATTTTTCTGTCTGCTTCTAAAATGATTTGGGAGGGCACGCAGAAATCTATGACCCCTGCAGCATTGTGCCAAGATGTTGCAAACATACTTACTCAAAGTAAGAATGTCCCACATCCTGCTGTGCTCCCACACAAATCCAACTAGCACCCTACGGGCAGGCCTGCAAACCTAACAGAAAGCAAAATCAATGTAATGTCCCTCGATTTTCTATTCAAGGTAAAGAGTAAGAAATTTTCCAAAGCTGAAGCACTATATTAACAGACAGAATTTCCCTGGCCTGGTTTCTCAACAGCCTTACAGTGTGTCTTGTGGGACCTGTGAAATGCACTGAGGAGAGCTCCAGAAAAGTCAATCATTCTATGTGAAAGAGAACGCAGAGGAAAACTATGCAAGAGTTGTGCAAGGTGGACTGGGACCACTAAAGACCTTTCCTGGAGACAGTGTATGTGTATCAATTTACTATTGCAGTTTATTTTCATTGCCTATGCACTGCTTATCTTGCAAGACTACCCTGGGGAGGAGCAAACAACTCTGGCCACAGATCTATAGTTTAACTAGGTTTCTTAAGACTAAGTCCAAAGAAGCAGAGTCAGGCAATTAATGGGACTCAGCTAGAAAGTTCTGGTCTCCTTGTCTCAGTGCAGACATGCCCCCAGTACATGGAAACACAGGAAGAGAAGCCAGAAAAATGAATATCTCACTGTTTTGTATTTTTCTTCCTCACAACTTCTCTTTCACCAGATCCATTATACATGTCATATATTGTTATCTAGAAAAATATGAACTCTTAACACTGGGGAGTAGAAACTACTTTTCTGTTCTGTGTTTGCATCTAATACAATAGAATAATCAGTACTCTACAACAGTCTATTTGTTTCTTAGGCCACTGCCACAAGCTGCTCTAACTTCATTTTTGCCAGCCAGTTCTGTTGCCCTCTGTAGTCTGCTTAAGATGCACATTTGCTCTGAGCCAAATCACCTGATATGGGAAGAATCTAGTCCCTACCCAGATGCAACGAATTGGCAGTTGCTGTTGAGTTATTCCAAATTTTGCAATGGCAGCATTGTTGCAAGCAGCTTGTTTTATTAATTCATGATTTGTATTAATTCCATATGCTGCTGTATAGTAATATCTCTGTTCTTTCTTACCTTTAGAAATATGTGATTTATCAGCAGCCTTTTTATCCTGCCAGCATATAATTGCATGTGGGTTAATTGTTAAAGTTCTCAGAGAGTTATACTAAGGGATCAATCCTTTTATTGCTGTAATAATGAGCTTCTAATGGTTGGTTGGCTAGACCTCCTGGCCTTCACAGGAAGTCAAACTTCAGCCATCCACCTTCTGTCTGCCCATTAATCACTGGCCTCCCGTAACAGTATATCAAGGGCAACAGAACTGCACTATTGAAAATAGGGAGCAAAAACCAAGACTCATTGCATTTCATTATCTCCACTAATATATAGATATAATAGCACTGCAGAATATTTCCTTACATCATTCGACAAAAGCCTTCGATGGCTCATGGCCATGGTAAAGATACATCAGGCTTGTCTTCTTTAGGTCATTGTTTCACATCCTGACCAGCATAATAGTGACCTACAGTCATTAATGACTGACAACACATTTAAAACCTTACACTCTGAGGAAGCAGCCTGGCACCACCAACAGCTGTAACTCTCATAGCTGGTCACTGGAGAGCAGAAGCATGTGTCTCCTGCAGGCCAGAGAGCAAACCTGCTGATTCAATTCCACTCTCAAGCCTGGAACAACTGGATGATATTTAGTGCTGAATGGAATGTTTTATGTGTGAAGAAAAATGTCAGGAAAAGAGGAGAGGAGTTGAAACTGGCCTGTTCAGCTAATGGAGCTTAATGTCTGTTATCTGTGTTACTTGGGATAGAACAGGAATGGGCGTGTTGTCCCATATCATGTGTTCAAGAGAGTGACATGGGAGACCAGCTACAGTTATCTCTTTGAGTCTTTGTTTAGCATTACTAGTAAGTCTTTGGGTTACCTAGAATGTTCTACCAGCTATTGCACCACCTGCTGTAGGAATGACATATATGACTCCATTTTAAATAGGCAGAAATTGTTACAAACATGGATCCTCATCACTGTATAAGGTCACATGTTTGGCACCCAGGAAGTCACCTATCCAGGCTGATCCCCAGCCCTAAGGCAGCTGAGGATCCAACTTCTCTTCCTGTCTCCTGGAGAAAACAGACTCCAGCCTGGGGCATACAGGCCAAGTGCCTTGCTATTTGATGAAAATATAATCTTTTACAAAACCAGTATTATTTTGTGGGGTTTTTTTGCCCTGGAGATTATAGACCTTGTTTGCAGGAGAGTACATACTGTGATTTAGCCCAAGACAGTAGCCAAACACCACACAGCTGCTCACTCGCTCCCCCACCAGATGGATCGAGGAGAGAATCAGAAGGGTAGAAGCTAGAAAACTCATGGGTTGAGATAAAAACAGTTTAATAGGGGAAACAAAAACTGCACAAAAAGAAAAAGAAAAAGGAAAGCAGAACAAGAAATTAATTCACTGCTTCCCATGGACAGGTAGGTATTCAGCTGTCTCCAAGAGAACAAGGCCCTATCACGTGTAGCCGTTACTTGGGAAGACAAATGTCATCAATCCAAATGTCCCTTCCTTCCTCCTTCTTCCCCTCACTTTATCTACTGAACACGATGTCATATGGCATGGAATATCCCTTTGGTCAGCTGGAGTCACCGATCCTGGCTCTGTCTCCTCCCAGCTTTCCATGACCCTTCAGCACCCTTGTTGGTGAAGTGGTACAAGAAGCAGAAAAGTCCTTGGCTCTGTGTAAGCACTGTTCAGCAATAACAAAAACAGTCTGTTCAGCACAAATCCAAAACACTGCCCCCATACTAGCCACTGAAAAAAATTAACTCTACCCTAAGCAAAACCAGCACAGTACCTTTTCTCTGTTCCCAACAGCAGAACAATATAAGAGGCTTCACATACTGCCAAGCAATAGATTTGTGGATGCAGTAAAATGAAGAGTACTCTAGTAAAGCCACTTTCCTCCAGTCTCTGAGCAGGGCAGGAAATACAGAAGATGGACATGCACTACTGACAAACCAACAACCTCACTTCACAGTTGCATACTATGTCCCAAGAAGAGTCCTCTGTATAGCCTAGTCAGGATATTACCTAGCAATTAAATGAGCCTGCTTCCTCACTGATCCATTGACTACAAGGTGAGGATTCTGTGATTCAGCTCCCTTTTGGATAACATATATTTCCCATCTTCAGCTTTTACACAGATTATATGTCTGGGCCCTTAAGCCTTCCCTTGCACTTCTGGAAGAAGACACATTCATGATCACCTCAAAGCTGAAGCACCTGTACCCTCAGGCTTTTAAATAGACACTCAGCTATTCAGAGACTACACTGAGAGGGAGAGAGGGTTGAATTCCCAGTAATTTTTCTTCTTATCCAGTCACAAAAAGAAATAAAAAACCCTACTTTTGTTTAAACAGAAATATAAGACTTAGGCATTGTGGCAGACAGGATTAGTAAACATTTTTCCCCTTTAATCTTTCCCTTTATGATTCAAATTAGAAGAACTGGCAAAATGCATAATTTTTCTATTTATACTTTGAAAGATCAGTAGTGAGAAAAATCTTTTTTCGAGGACAAATCAATTTAATATTTTAAGATAGATACAGACAGAAACATCTGAAAGATTACTTCATAAAAATGTGCTTCTGTTCTTATTTACATGCTTTCTTAATCTGCATAGAGTTAAGCTCTTGGCTTCTCAACTTCTGTCACAGGACAAGCATAGAACCCACCACCCTCAGTAATGGGACGTACACTACTAATGAGCCACTCTACTAATGAATCATATTTTAGAAATTGTCACAAAATTAACCTAGTCAGAATTAACCATGACTCAATTTTGTAACATATTCTACCCTTGCCATTTGCTCCAATGCAAAAAGCACAGAAAATGAAAACTACACCAGATGTCAACTGATGCAAAATATTTTGCATTATTATTGTTAGAAATAGTATAAGATAGAATTATGCTCTAATTTTCTAATTTGGTGGAATTTTATGTCCAGTTTGCCTGAAGTTAAGGAACTACAAGACAGGCAGGAGCCAATCACTGCCCTGTCATCTAGGGGGCAATCTGCCTTTGGCTGTCAGCCAAACCAATGCATAGGATCAGCTGGAATGTCTCTTTAGGGAGTCTGACTTATAGCCCATTAAGGACCCCCAGGTGCTATGCCTGAAATGGGAAGAAGAGCAATGTGAGCCCCTGCCAGACCTGAGCTATGGAGAGCAGAGACAGTCTACAGCTAATAAAATTCATTGTCAGTGGAAGGTGAGGTTTGAACAAACAAGTAATGTTCCATCCAGCTTTGGTTCTTAAGCCCATTATTTATTGTGTAGCAAATTGGAAGTCATCAGGTTTAACCAGCTTTCTGAGTCAGGCCATGGGAACAACAGGACACCAAGTGTAAAATGCTGCAGTTTAGGAAGCAACATCTAAGGCCTTATTTGATCTAGTAAATGAAAGACTCATACTCACTTTCACAGCACTCACTGCCCATCACTTTAGGACAGCTATGCCCTCCACCTCAATTTCAAATCACCAGAGGTGTATCTTAAAGCAATTAGCAATTAATACAGTTGACATGCAGTGAAGTAGCAGAAAAATTACTGATATCAATCATCTTTCAACATCCACTGCAGTATTGAATAGAATTCTCATCTCCGTATTATGATGCAGCTCAGAAACTGAACTGGTATTGCTATTAACGGAAATAAAACCCAATCTACAGGATTTCAAACCTACGTTTAAATTCAGTTTATTAAATGCATCTCCCATTAAACTAATTATTTAAACAACACAATGCACTAAAATACCTCAAGATTAAACTTGCCATTTAAGTGATTCATCTATAAGTCACAAGGAAAATGGCCTCACGTATTGCTTCCAAGCATGGATTAAAATACAGTTGCACAACTTGGCATGATTTGCACTCTCTACTTGAGAAGAGTCTGGTCCTCATGCATTAGGGATACATTTCAAACTGGGAATAAGCATCCTTATATGGAAGATGATCAGTGTCAGCATTGATTTTTCTGACACATATAGGCACAGCTCTGTTGAAGCTACACTCACTGAAAAGGAGAACGTGGCACAGGCAGTACAGACCTATCATCATCCAGAGCTCATCCAACAGGGGAGTTACAGGTCAGAAAGAAAATGTACTGACAGTATTAGGCTCATACATCTGGAAATGATGCACTTGGAAACATTTTTCACTCTCTTTTCTAATACAAGAAACAGAGAAATCAAAGGAAAATAGTGGGCTGCAGGTGCAAAAGAAACAGTAGATTTCTCCTCACGTAGTTAAACTGCAGAACTCACTGTCACAGGACATGGCAGCTGCTGCATGTTTACAAGGACTCAGTGGCAATTAATTGGACTAAATCCCAGAATAAAAAAAAATCTATAATGATTTAATAAGAACAAAGATACTACTTGCAGATGATGAAGTCCTTGAGTCACATATCACTGGAAGCTGGAAGAGTGCACCAGGAAGTTTTTACTACAGACTTAATCCAGTTCTATTAGTCACCCCAGGCATTCAGATCTGGCCAGTACAGGCATTGTGCATTCTTATTCAAGTACTAACGGGATAGACACAATCTGAAAACTCAGGTCAACAGAATGGGAAGAAAAAAAACCCAAGCAAAGACAGAAATTGCTAGAGTTTTGTGCTGAGAACTGTGCCTTTCATTATTGTGTGTGTATGGCTACACAACAAGTCAAATTCCCTCTGAAAATTTTTCTCCCTTAATTTTAAGGAGCATCAAATTAATTTGTGTATCCTAGAATATTAATTTTAAAATATGGGTCAAGTATGTACTAACTATTTCACTGTTCTACAGCGGAAGAGCAGAATCTTTTTACTGGCAGTGGAAGAAAGGATTGTCCAAGTGTAAAATTTCTTTGACCAGGAAAAGGCTGAACAGGCCCAAGGTTTTCTTACACTTAGAATCACCCATCTTTCACCTGTATAGTCCAGTGCAAAGATAATGTTATTACTGAGAACAACAGCAATCAAGCTGCTTAACGGACTTATACCCAGAATTTTTACTGTTCCCATTTTCCAAGGACAGAGAAACAACTCTGTCCAAATTAAAAAGGCAGGCACAGGGTCAGTTCAATAAGCAAGTGAGTTTTCAAACACAGTTAATTGCGTCAAGATTTCAAGCAGATGATGCATTACAAAATGTTTTAAAACAATATGACTTTTTTGTATATTTTCCTCCAGGAATCTTCTAACCCTAGGGGAAAAAATATGCTGGCTGGACAATCTACCAAAATATGATCCTGGCCAGTCATGTTGTCAGTGGGTTCTCAGAGTGTCTAGGAAAACCTGCAGTCCTCTGCTGCAGATGCTGCATCACGTCAAGCGAGGATGAGTGGAAAACATAAAGGGTCAGCTTAAAGGGTCTCATACTGAATCACGAGACTGTCTGTGTACTAATGCCACAGGACTGAATCTCTCCTGGAAATGATGTGCAAAGGCTCACACAATGCCAACCAGTGAGTCACTGTATCTACCTCTTACCTTGCAGGAAGTGTCTGGATTTAGGGGAATAGAGGAATCAGACATACACATCTTCCTAGAACAAGATGATAATAAATGGACTAATGTAACAGAAAGATACAGGGAAATGGGATTTTAATATCTGTCTCCCTGTTTAGCTGAAGGGAATAAAAATCGGCAAATGAATGGCAGAACCTTAGGGCATTACTAATGTTCTTCCTGAGAGCAGAATATTGAATTGCTTGCATGATCCTCTGAGCACTTACTACTTTCAAAGGGAAATGCACGCTTTTTTGGACTGAGGACATTGGGACAAAGAGCCTCAGATATTTTCAGACACTCTCTAGCCTTGAATGTGTTGTCTCTGTTTGCTTTGGTGCTCTTTGCGTTAGGAAAGAACAACATGTGCACATATGCACATATAAATAGAACTGTAAAGGGGAGCATCATTTGCAAAGCCAGAATGGTTCACTAAAAGAGAAGAAACAGCCCTGTGACTGCATGTAAAGGGACAATGGGTAAGGGTGAACATAGCAAGAGGCCACAAAATCACTAACGCTAATATTTTGCTTTCATTTTCCCCCAGATAATTCTAAATTACTCAAGGAAAAACAGATTTTAATAGTCAGGGTAAGTCTGCTAGAATATCATGACATTTAGTGAATCTAAGAGGAGAAGAGAGGAACCAGCAGTTGCTGATTTGCATTTTGCTTTAATTTATTTTTTATGAAAAGGAGAGAAATAACTATATTTATATATATTTCACACAAGCTAAGGGTTTTGTGTTCTTTTGTTGTCATCAGATATGACACTGCAGACTGTCACTGAACAATACTTTCAGTTCCTGACCCCAGATGGGGCATTTTTAGTCACTAACATGATGGGAGACAAAACTGTGTTTACTGCAACCTTTAAATTCCATTGCCAAATTAACTTTATTCTATGTCTCAGACACACCTCCATCTTGTCTAGCAAAGACATCCACTGTAATTTACAGGTTAACATTCACTGATGTATAATTTATAGGTGCTTATCTTCAGCACTGAATGCAGGATTTGGGAAATTATACCACCACTGATCACTGTCTGAAGTTGTGGTTCTCTGCTAATCTTGGGCTTTACACGTATTTGTTCCCCCTCTCAGCAGGCTATAGATTGACACAACACTGTACTGCCCTCAGATCCCATTGGAAACAGTGTGAGGTCAGAGTTCAACCACAGGCAGGGCACTAAAACAGAAATTAAAGCAACCGATGCTGGAAGGTAGAAAATGATAAAGTACACTGCAAAAGCACTGAGCTCTGAAACATCTTGACAAATGTCATATTATTGGGAAAAGGCAATTATAGAGTTCACAGTCTTTCCTACTGAGAGAAATGGGTCAGTTTTCAGTTCTCCAACCTACTGTTTAAGGCTTCCTGCAGAATGAGTCCAGATTAAATTGACTTCCAGTGTACTCACTTGCAAATGTACAATTAATAAGTAATAGGAATACAACTGCATTAAGAAAATCTGGTACTAAAATGTATGGATGAATGACAGAAAGTAAATTCTGCGTCTAGAGAACACAAGGCCATTATGATAAATTAATTTACTCTTTAAGCAACCCTGTGTCCTACTTTTTCTTATGGGTAACCGTATCACAGAGTGCTTAAAGAACAAAGTTCCACCTATTTCCCTATGAGATTTCCACTTATCTTTTTAAAACTTGCAGAACAGCTTTGCCCTCTCTAATAGAAGAGCCCTTGCTGTAACCCTTCAGGGCAGTACATGCCAGGCTGAGGTCTGCTCCCAGTCTTGGACTCTTTTAAAGATAAACAGATAGAGCTTAGCAGGTCAGCAGAGTAGGTTGGTGAGGAGTAGAAGGCACTGTTCTGCATGTAAAAGAGCAGCTGAAAACCATTCTTGGCTTAATCTAGAAGAAATCTTCTGTATTCGGGAGAAGTGTGCAGGAGCAGCATGTGGGACAGGTACTACAGTGCCACCGTGAGGTTTGGTCCTGCATTTGTTCATTAATAAGGCAGAATCCTACACGGAGGAACTGGAACTACACCTACATCTTACATTGCTTTGCTCACAAATACCAAATTCATGACAAAAATATAGGGAAGAGACAGAGAAACTCAGTATCTGTGAACAGTACCAAGAGAGTCTCCACGGGAAATACAAACTATGAATATTTCTGAACATGAAACATATTTTCCCTTTACACTTCATTCA
The DNA here is from genome assembly GCF_000695815.1 of Acanthisitta chloris. Taxonomy (NCBI): domain Eukaryota; kingdom Metazoa; phylum Chordata; class Aves; order Passeriformes; family Acanthisittidae; genus Acanthisitta; species Acanthisitta chloris. The sequence goes on from NW_008691930.1 coordinate 86,570, forward strand.
GTAGAAAAAAATCCAGCCATTTAGCTGAATGACTGAATTTTATATCCGGGCTGTAGAAAAGCTGCTTAGCAAGAAAAGTCATTAATCTGTTTTCAAACCAGTAGTAACATTTAGCTCTTAATGAGTGCTTTTCCTAAGAAATGACAGAAATAACCTGTTTTAAGCTAGGGTGATTTCTGTTCCTACTCCAGCACAAAGCTCCTGTGCAACATCAGTAACACATGTCAAGTGCCTGAGAAAAGGTTTGCTGGTGACCTGTGGCAGGAGCATAGATGAATGGCATATCTCAGAGCTCAGCTAGAGGTTGCATCACCTCCCATCTTTGCTTTGCCAGTGCACTTCATCAAAGGTCTGCAATGAGAAAGTGCTCACTCATAGTCTAGAAATGGAACTGTCATTTTTCGGCCAAGATCTGACAGCACTTGACAGACCCAAAGGATTTGACCATAGCAGTACATTGGTAATGCACTCACTGAGAAGGGCACTCAGGACCAAAATGAGACTATAGCTTGTGTGCCTCCCTGCAGGTGTCACATGTGACCATACCCTATATAGGCTATGTCTGGTAGAGGCCTAGTTCTGTGTGGCACTTCTGGCACTGGCCACAGAGACAGACGGTTGAACAGACAGACATTTAACCTTAATACTTGTGCAGATAAATAGAGAAAGGAAACTCAGACACTGAGTCAGGCTGAAGTTAAACCAGGACCCAGGAATTTTACTTACTATTTAATTACTATTCCACACACTCACTTTCACACATCCATGAACCCTTCCCCAACCCCAGTGTTCATGGCTGGATCCAAGATGTTTAGTGATGCTTCAACACATACAATTAGTGCAGGGCAGCTTATTACCAGTGGTGCTTGATAATGAACCACTTAATGGTTTGATTAACAATTTTTAACAATTGCTTTTCTAATTTCCTCTTTTCACTAGTGTTTATTGATTTTATTCTACTCCTCCTTCCTCCTCTTGTCAGAGAAATATAGCTAGGAGAGTTCTAATTAGGTGAGGATATTGTTTTGTAAAATCTTGGCTAATGACTTACTCCTGCCTATAAACCCTGGGATGTCAGTTTCATGTGCCAACAGCTTCCTGTGAAGTCTCATCATTTTGTATGTGAACTTTGATTCATGCTAGAAAATTAATGAGTAACTCATATAGCTTAATGTATCAAAAGAAGGGAACTCAGAACTAGCTGAAGAGATCCATTCGTTTATGAATCTGCTTACATATTTGCCAAGAAAAGACCACACAACTTTATGACATGAAAAAACTTTCCTGGTAAGTCTTTAACTTTAAATTGACCTTTTTCTTTTGTCAGTACAGATGTTCTTAGCCTAGACTGCCCTTATTTCACCTCTAAGACTATATGAAAACCAGGCCAAAATCAGACCAAACAGCAGCTTTCAGCTTATCTTTGAGTAAAGGATGACAAGCAGGAAATCTGGTTCAATATTCTTCTTCCAGGGTATATTTTCTCCCCACTATATCAGTAATCATTATGCATTTCCTTCTTTGTGAGGGGCTGCAGCCTCACTGGTAACCAGTATAAAGGAACTCTCACCACGACAAGAACTACAAGCACAAACTCTGATATGCAAATTTTACCACTATTTATGTTTTTATTAACTGTATTGACAGCAGCAGATTGAGAAACAGGGAATGGTGCTCTTTAACTTCAAAAAATGCTTGCCACAGTTTTGTTGCATCAGACAGTAACAGAAAGCCAGTTGAGCTTTAGGGAAGGCACAAATGGGAACCTTTAAAGATATAATATACACTATGACATTTAAAAAGATAAACATCAAGTGCAGAGCAAAGGGAGCTAATTTAATAAAATAAGGGTTTGGCAGTGAGTGCTTATTTGTCTTGGAGGACTTTTTTTCTTTTGTTAAAGAGCACCATTCTTGTTGCTGTGCAGGCCTAGTTACACCCCTGATGGATCATTTTCTAGTTACTACCCTTATTAAAATATACTAGACTATTTCACAGCAGTAGTCCCAATCACTGTAGCAATACAATGCTGTGTATTATGCTATTCATCTTAAAAATGCTCCATAAATATGAAAGACTAGACCATAGGTCTGCCATCTACCTCGAAAAAAGGTAGCTTGTAGTTATTTCAGCCAAAGAACTTAACTGCCTGTACCCAAACACTGCAGATTCTGGCTTGCATCCTTCTTGCTTTAAAGGGTTCAGTGTAAGTAGATGTGTGGTTTTACCCAAGTTCTTATTCCTCACTTGTTATCTAAATGACAGCTAAGGCCTTTTTTAGAAACCTCAACATAAGTGTGAATACCACACCCATGAAAACTGGCCTTTCACTTTCTAAGGTGTCCTCAAAGAATCTTCTACTGGAAGCCCATATACTAAAATGGTTTTCCTGAATTTAATCTGCACTCCACTGGACTACATTAATAGTTTTAGAAGTGGAACTATGCAAAAACCATGTCAACACATAGTCCTTAAAAAGCTTTTTCAAATCATTCTCTAAAATGTTAGGTCCACTTATTAAGCTTCAGAAGAGGAAACACAGAGAAAGGATAAAAAAACTAGGATTTTCCAGTTTGAAGATTGTTTCTAACACTACTCTTTCATACCAACAGTGCTATTAAGAGGTTATTTTTCATGAAGACCATTTCCTATAAACTTCAATATGCTTTAGCCTGGTTATCAGCAGTTGTTTATCTAAGACTTTGTTTAGGGCAGGGAGGTTAGCAGTCACTCTGCCTGTGGCAAGCACATACTCCATGTGGAGAGAAAAATTTTGATGTTTACATTGGGTCTACACAAATATATTCTGTATCAAAGATTAAGATATCATGTTGTTAATCCTATCATCACAAATATAATCTTGTGTCATTTAGATCTACATTGCTTCTTCTGTAGGAAGCAAGAAAGAAGAAAGTTACAACCTCACTAATATACTATTGTTGTGGTTTAACCCCAGCCAGCAGCTAAGCACCATGCAACCACTCACTCACTCCTCAATCTCTCTCTTCCTCTCCCCTTCCCCCCCTCCCCGCCTTGTTAAAACAGGGGGGGTAGAATCAGAAGTAACTTGCAGGTTGAGATAAGAACAGTTTAATACTTGAAAACAAAGTAAAATACAATGCTAATGGTAAATTATGATGATGATGATAATAAAGGAAGAGGACAACCCCAACTTCAAGGTCTAGTGCCTTTTACTCTTCACAAGACCCATGTCACGTTAAGGAATACAAGTGATGAACACGCAGATGCAAAATTAGGAGAAACATTCTCTGGATCCTCACAGAAAATCCATGCCTCCAATAATTACTGTGAAATATAAAGAATATAAAGCACTGAGATGGCTCAGCTACCTGCTATCTACTAGTAACTTTCAAAGAACTCTTTCTGTCAAAGTAGTCAAGAGGGCTTTATTGATGCATTGGCAAAGACAAATATATTCATGTAAAGACAAACAACTTATAAAACCATCTCATCTATCATAATGTATCATTATAGATGATCTCTCAGGAAAGTTAGTCAGACAACTAAAATTATTTCCCTTTATTGTGAAAGCTGTTTTGTAGAATAATACTGCATCTTCAAACTCATCTCTTCTCACTTACCAGCTTTGCTTGTATTCAGACTTTTTGATTTCTCCTCTCCCCACTCCATCCCACCACCCTGGTAAACTCAATAGCTTCTGTTGAATGCTTCTGAGCATCCTTGCTTCTGACTATCTTATTTAATTTAGTTAAGAAATAAAAACAAGGAGAACCATTTCTAAAGAATTTGAAAACCTAAAGCTTCAACTGAGCCTCCTGAGTCATTCAGGCTTGGAAAATCCGACCTTTAGTTTGACTGTTCTAAGAAAGGTAAAATTAGAGGATTGTACTGACAGTCACTGTACTAAAAACCCCTGGACAACTTCAAGCAGTCTTTTTCTTTTTTCTTATTTGATATCTCTAGTTCAGAACTGTAAATGTGCAGGAACACATTTAAATTATAGGAACTCCTGAGGGCATCCAGCAGAGACAGTGCATCCCAGTGCTTGGGATCAGGTTGCAGTCACCAAGCTGGGAGACAGGCCAATATCAACACTGTGTGAAAGCAAGGTCAGGAACTGAGAAGTTAAGGTGGAATAAAAGTTGAAAGACAAGGCAATAGCATTGTTAAGTGTCCGAAAAATGAGTCAGATATGGCCACAAAGGCTGTTTTGCAGGAAGTATGGGATTGCTGTCATGAGTCTAGCTCCAAAACAGATAGGATGGAGCAAGAGCAGAGATTCTAAAACCCAAATGGTTGCTCAAGCAAAGGAGCAAGGATCAGAACAGGGAATCAGAGGTGACCATCCAGCTCATATGCAAACAATGCACAGCCCAAAGCAACTCATGCATTAGTTCTTACATCCATTTGAATGTAGGAGACCGCACAGCAGTTTTACAGCCCAGTTCTCAACTGGTTAGTCTTGTCAGGCATTTTGCTCTCCAAGCTGAAGCCCAGACAGTTACAGAGGAGTTTGGTTGTCCAGCTGTAATCTAGCAGGCTAATAATAACCTTTAAACAAATCTTATGACTTTCAGAACTGCTCAGGAAACACTAGTTCTTCTGACTTCATTTTTACTCGTATACTGAAAACTTCCTTCACTTCCCAATGGAGGATTTAGAGTCATGATACAGACTAAAGCACTGAAAGTTGAAAAATGAGTTGCTGTGGGATTTGAAATTCAGTTAACCATAACCAATGCTTGGGACACCTCTATAAGTAGTATATAAGCTTCTCATTTCACAGCCCCCAACAAATGCAACTGACAATCTATCAACAAATAACAATTACTTATAAGCTTTAAAATCCTGTTGCATAGCATCTGTGGATTCAGTAATTGCAGGGGTAGGGGTGAAAAGCCAGATTAACATTTGCATAACAGAAGTTTCCTGACTTTGATTATAGTGGACAAAAGGAGATTTGAGGTTGCTGCAGCTGCCCTAGGCATTTTACACAGAGTATGAAGTGCTCTGCAGAACAGTGTCTGACAGACTAGGAAGAGATGCAGATCTGTTCCCTGAATTTCAGTTAACTGCTTGTTCTGCCTAGAAACCTCTGAGAGGTAGCACTGTCACAGCTAATAAGCTGTCTGCCCTGCTTGGCCTGACTTTTTGTGGAAGCATAAACATGTCTATCAGGACTGTTATCATGGCTGTCTCAATGGAATTACTCCATTTAGATTCTCTTATCCTCCCAGAAACAAATGCTGCAAGCATGATCTGCACGTAGGTGTGATTACACCTACGCAGATACTAATCATAGATTAAACTAGACAGATGAAGCATCAGAAGTCAGTACCCTCTGTAAACACAGATATTTAATGCATAGGTAGATGACTGATAATTGTCTGCTGATAGTATCTGTTAGTTTGATGTAATGGCATTTAATTTAGGCTCAAGCCACAAGTACAGGACAACCTCAGATTTACTTAGCAACTTTTAGTCCAAAGCAGAAAAAAGGCAGGAATTCATAATCTGACTGCTAGCTCATTACTACAGCACAGGGGATAAAAAGCAATCTCTGTATCATAGACTGACAAAAGATAAACTGAGATGGAGTAAGGAAACCACAACACTCTCTGAAGGCACACCTGGGTTTGAGTAAAATAATTCCTTTCAGCAATGTTTTAAAATTGCATTCCCAGCTTCAATTGAGAGCATCTTGATGTAACAGGAATACAGTTCAGAAGAACTCAAGCAACAAAGTGCTAAAGGATGTTTTACATAAGAGTCACAGCATGAGGAGGCTTGCTAAGAACACTGCTGGCAGGACTCAAGAAAGAGATGAGCAATTTTAATAAGATCAGGGTAAATGAAAGCAAAATTTGAAAAAAAGAAAAGGCAGAAGAAGAAAAGGAAGGCCAATGTAATAGAAATCATCTCTGACTACAAAGGCTGAAGAGATGAAAGGCAAAAGGAACTTCATGTGTTTTCCACCTTCTTGATTTTGGGCTCAGATGCACTGCCATATCTCTGCAAACGTCAGCAAGTCAGAAAGCAAATCAAAAGAAACAGCTCGGATCTGGGGAGTGTGATTTTGAAAAGGAATAGTTCTAGAAAGAG
>NW_008691930.1:92666-103719 GCF_000695815.1 Acanthisitta chloris
GATAATGAGGGGCAGCAGATGACAAGGAGGATGTATTATGTCAGCTCCTAAATGAGAAGGCTGATGGCAGATGGGTCCATTTTGCTGGAGTTTTCTTTAGGAACCATTTGTGTAAAAGCGCTTTGCACCTCAGCTTTGCAGCTCTCTTTTCTGTACGGAACGGGCACTGTTGGACATGAAATTTCAAGGCAGTAATCTCTGGCTTAGAGCCACAGATAAGCAAACTCCCACCTCAAACCATTTCCAGAAAGCTTGCCAAACACTGAGCTAAAGTCCATTTCTGCCTACATTTTCCTAGAACTTCAGAGAATATTGTAAATTTAAAGGAAATTACCTAAGTGTCACGGCTTGTGTCATCTAAAGATGGTTATTTATCTTGTAAGATTGTTAACTGATTCAAGAATTTCTTATGATGTCCAATGATTTTTGTCTTACAATTATAAGAAATAATATTCATATACAAATATAATGACAAATGTAATATTTCTAGTGACATTTTTAAAAAAAAAGAGTAGATGAATTGATCAGTGGGCTGAGGACAACTGCTTGAGGTTCAATAAGGCGAAGTGCCAGATTCTGCACTTGGGATACAACAACCCCATGCAGTGTTACAGGCTGGGGGAGGAGTGGCTCATCAGAAAGAGATTTGGGAGTGCTGGTTGACAACGGCTCAATATGAGCCAACAGTGTGCCCAGGTGGCCAAGAAGGCCAATGGCATCTTGACCTGTATGAAGAATAGTGTGGCCAGCAGGACCATGGAAGTGATCATCCCCCTGTACATGACACTGGTGAGGTCACACCTTGAGTACTGTGTTCAATTTTGGGCCCTTCACTTTAATAAGGACATTGAGGTGCTGGAGCGAGTCCACAGAAGGACAATGAAGCTCATAAAAGGCCTAAAACACATGTTGTATGAGGGAGAGCTGAGAGAACTGGGTTTGTTTAGCCTTGAGAAGAGGCGGCTAAGGGGTGACCTCATCGCTCTCTACAACTATCTGAAAGGGGTTGTAGAGACGTGGGGGATGGTCTCCTGCAGTGAGAGGACTAGAAGGAACGGTCATAAGCTGAGACAGTGGAGACTCCAACTAGACATTAGGAAAAATGTTTCCATGGTTAGGCTGGTGAGGCACTGGAATAGGCTGCTCAGGGAGGTGGTGGAGTGTTTAAGCAGCGTCTGAATCAGGCACTGGAGGTTATGTTTTAGGGTTTAGGGGTTACAGCAGAGTGGCAGGTTAATGGTTGGACTTGATGATCTTAGAGATCTCTTCTAACCTTGATGATTCTATGATTCTATGACACTGACAGAAGTCTAAATAAAATTCTGAGATTTTGTCAAAAAATTTTAAACAGCAAGTTTCCAATAGAAGTTCAGGAGAAATGTGGATAAGTGTAATTATTCTGATGAACAAATAAAGGGCTTAAGAGAGCAGGTTGAAAATGTCCTAAAAAGGAATAGCCTCTTTCAGGAATGATCTCTTCCATTTACCTTTTAGTAACACATTCATTTGAAATATTTACCTTTACTGTGAAATAAAAATATGATGGATGTGCAAACAAAAACAACTTGTCAACTTGTGAGAAATACATAATTAATCCTATAATGTTATTGCTACTGTTCTCATTGAATTTTGTGTTTTACTTCCACAAATATTCAAGTACTCATGTGAGCATTCAGGCTATTCAAAGTGCTGAAGGAACTGAAAAGCATGATCTGACTTAGTTTACCAATTTAGTTTATCAATTAAACTAAAATAGATGAATAACAAAAGCAGAACAATCTTATATCTTTTTGATTACAAATACATTTAGTGAACTAATTTAGAATGTGGACATTGCCATGTCTGTCTTTAAAACAATTAAGTTCTCTGCTGGCTAATCATCACTTACAAACACTGTGACAAACAGGGCAAGAGAGAAGACAGGTCAAGTCAGGTAATGATTAAGCACCAGCATTACATTTTGACCAGTGCTTGGACTAGCTCTGCTGTTTGATTGTCTCCAGCAAATTAGGTTCTTTTCTCATGAACTTTTGTATTATTCTGCTACCCAGTTTCACTCAGGGCTAAAAATGGAGGTGCTGGGAGGAAACCGTGCTTTAAAACAAAGCCATGAATGAGGCCATTCTGTTTTAAAGCCAGCCAGGAATGAAAAAAAACTCAAAGGAAGTCTGTTCTAATGAGATTTCACCTCCAAAGATTTTTGGATGCACTTGGTTACACATTTGAACCCTTCAGGGTTTATCTGACTCGAAATGAATTGCTCAGCAATCCTCTTATGCTCATGGGTCCAAGCCATGACCTGGAACGTCTTGTTGTGCTAGAAATGATAAAGCAATGAAACTGATAGCTTTACAGAATTAAAAGGTTGGAATTGAACCAGGAGAAACACAAGATAATTAATTGGAGCCCATTAACGTTTTCAGGGTGCTTGGTATCATATCTCAAATGCAAAGCATTTCCATAAAAGCAAAAGATAAATATTTCACATGTTATAGATGAAGGTACAATCTGTCTCTATCTGGACACATCCACATCAATGCTGGCTTTCATCTGAGGATGCATAGCTGAGATGGCAACAGAATGACAGAGAGTCCTTAATTTGAGTTGCCCAGGGCAGAGTAAATTGATGGAAATACATAGTTTTTCAGAAAGAAAACAGCTTTTCTGGCTGACAGCTTTTAAGCACAGCTGCTTTCTGGGCACTAGGGAATTGCACATTTTGTTGTAGCTTTGGTATGCTGCCACTTTAGTCCTTTAAATCTCTGTCCAAGACTGTAAACATTTGTGAATGAAATAGACTAGGAATATAGTTCCTGAACACATTTTTCCTGTCTCAGGAGAGGAATAAGCTGCAACACAAGGGCAACCTGTTAACCAGGGTCCCTGGTAATACCATGGAGTCATGAGTCCCACACATGGCTCAAAAGTCTGTCCTCATTCTGACCCAAAAGCTCCAGATGAAAAGAATTGTGGGAAACCCATATGATTACGAATGGTGATTTGGGGGACTAATGAAGGTTGAGATGGAGAGAAGGTTGGAAGAAATCTGGGCATACAATTTCAGTTTTACAGGGTTGCTAACACTCAAGCTCAAGTCTGTCCAATAATGGCTGCTAAGAGCAAGGGACATTTATCCATTACCTTTATTCTTTCCTGTTCTGAGTAACAGTAGGAAATAGCCCACAGCAGAAGAGAAACACACAGCAGCATACCTGGAACATGGGGCTGATCTGCAGTTCCCATGGAAACAAGTATGGTTACTTAGTCACTGAGAAAGAAGGATTCTTTATCTAAAATCTTCTTTCAGATTTTGATGTCAGATTTCTTATCTTTCTCAAAAAGTAACACATTTCAAAACATTTCAATTCTGGTCCTTACAATTCCAGATCCAGATGAAGTGGTTTTAACAATTAATTCCATCACTGCTTTCTCATTGAAATGAGTGGAGAGAAACAACTAAGGGCAGAATTTGCTTCATTGCTTGCAAAGCCTAAGGGCTTTCTGCAAAGAATTCAGGGTTGTGTTAAGCATAAAAAAACCCCAAAAGAGCCAGTCTGGTTTGTTTCTTCTGTGTTCTTGCAATGTTCTTGCTATGTACTCCCTTTTCTCTTTACAACCACCCTTTCCATTATTATCAACTTTACCTTCCTGAGCAGCATCCTGTGTTTTCTGAGCCAAAGACAGTGTGTTTTGAAGGCAATTCTGCATTTCTAGAGTAGACAGGGATTGGTAGCATTTTCTCAAGAGAAAAACAAAATTATTAGGAAAACATGAAAGCCCAGTCAGTATCACAAGTGCCTCCAGGAGTTTCCTTAGGCAGACTTAATTTCTCTCAATAGCTGCCATCTATAGATCTAATAAGACACTGTCTTGTGTGTACACTACTTTTCCACCATACTTCTTACTGACTCAGAAAAGTGATGTGATGTCAACATAATTTTTCCAGAAGCTGTGACCCAGTCTTTGATCCCTAATGTCCTGACCAGAAAAACTGGGAACTTCACCTCTTCATTTCCTCCCTATTCAATGTGGTGATCTTGTTTACAATAACAGATCAAATTTAGAGGATATGTACCCTAAGTTGTGCTGAGTCTCATGCAGAAGTGATCAAAGAGCACTATGTGTCAACATTTCCTCTTATGAGGATGTTGCATCGCAAAGGATTCCCTGCTGGTTTAAAGTCAAAAGTTCCACAAAGTAGAAAAAGAAAAGCTTCATATTTGTCCTAAACCATAATATAAACCCTCATTTTGTCTTCCTTTTTTTTTCAGTGAGGCAAGATACTCCCTATAATGATTTCAAAAATGTTATTTTCTTGTAAGAAACCCAAATCCTGAAAGGCACAGTCATTACAGAGAGCCCAGAAAAGGAGAAAAATTCTTTCAAAAGTTAAATTATTTTCCATTGCCCTCTCACCTTCTAAGAGATTTCATCCAGAACCATTTGCAACTGTGACTTAAGGCTTGAAAGAATGCCCATGTGTTTTCATAGTTCTCACTTACTACATACAGTAGAAATACTATTTAATAATACCATTAAAATCTGCAAAACTCCTACTTAGCTGAACAATTAATTTAATTAGACTGAAATTCAATGCAAAATACCCTTTACTGGGAAATAAGCTGTGCTTAGTTATTTGGTGGTTTCCAATTCCATAATTCCCATCACATACCAGTTCTTCCTGATCAAGATCCTTCCAACGTAATTGGAGGGTGAAGAAATGTGAAAATTATATTAATTGAAAAACATTTTCAAAGAGAGTCAGTGCTAATGAGACCAACCAGAAAAAAACTATAGCCAGCTGTAAACGTAAAATAGAATGACACTTAACCCTTTAATAGGTATGGTAATTAGCAGGAAAGTCAGGCTTAGTATTAATGAGGTAGCATTTTTATTTTATTGATATCAAGTTTAACAAGGCAATTGGTCTAGGCTAGGGCAGAACAGTTGCTAAATATCATCCAGGGCAACATGAAGAGGCAGATACAAAATATTCCACAGGGAAAATATTAAGGAAAAAATTGTTACCTGAGGAAAACTATGTCATGGGATACTTCTGGGGGTTTTAAAGCATCTAAATGATTAAGGAGGCCAAATCCTGGAGCTTGTAACCTGAAGTCACTTTACTGAATTACAGAATGAGTAAGGTTGGAAGGGATCACGGTGGGTCATCTGGTCCAACCTCTCTGCTCAAGCAAGGTCATCCTAGAGTACATGGCACAGGATGGTGTCCAGACAGTTCTTGAATATCTCCGGTGAGGCAGAATCCATGACCTCTCTGGGCCATCTGTTCCAGTGCTCAGTGACTTGCACAGTAAAGAAGTTTTTCCTCATATATGAGTGCATGCAGAGCAGGATGCATCTGGCAAGAAATATAGGTATAGGTTCCCAACTATGCAAATGCACACCAGTGAAAGCAGTGTTTAAAGTAAGTATGGGGTTTCCACACCTTGTCTATAGCTTCAGTATTCAGCAGTATTTTGACTTCTCTTTGCTCAGTGTCTTTGTTCTCAATGCGACGAAGCATACACCAGGCCCACACAGGCACTGTCTTTCTTGTCATCCACTTTGGAATTAAGACGGTCATTAACAGGAAAATTGGTGAAGAGACGGTTTGTTTAGACATATCAACAATAGATTCTGGGGGACCCAGTAGTATTTGGCCAAATGGTTCTTTGCCTCTTTCTTTTAGTACCTTAAGTCTCTTCTGCAAGCACTGTACTTTAGCAGTTGCTCAGGAATCCTGAGTAATTTTCAAATACTAAAAGTTGCTATTAAATAGCAAGTGTGACATCAAATATAGTCTCCTACTCTCCAAATCACATTTATACTGAGATAAAACCTGTCATCATAGATCTTGAGAAGACCTGAGTGTTAGTAATATTTAGGAAACAGACATCAGTTCCTAGAGTTCTTCGATCAACCTTTTCAATCAGCCCAACCACAACAGATTTTTCTCCAGCATTTTCAGGTACTTGCAACACTCCAGAAAGCCTCATGAGCAACAGACAAATTTGAATAAAGAATAATGCCATATATATGGGCCTACTCATGTACTGCCAGCTACTTCTCACAATCAGGCCTCTGAAAATCCTCCCCACCTTTTCAATCCAGAAAATAGTACATGTCGTGACACAAAAGGATTACTGAAACCTATAAAGCTTGAGAAAATGGTTATCTCTGGTAGTTCCCAAAGAAGACTATCAGTGCAGGTTAATGTGCATTTGTTAACAGCAGCAATTGACCAATTGTGAGGAAATATGCTTTATTTAATGGATAATGTCAGGAAGACAGAGTGCACAGAAACCTACAGGCATTACTGTTCATAATTTTGCAATCTGTTGTAGTGGATATGGGTAAGTGGTTGCTTCTAATAACAAATTGTTGTTGGAGCCTATCACACCATGCCACAGCTGAACTGGACTCTGTGATAAGCTAAATAAAAACAGGAGTTCAAAGTAAACTCAGAAGTTTTCTCTATAACAACATGTTGCTCCCCAATTGTAAATATTTCATATATGACCTCCCCTGCCCAGGAGATTCACTAGATAAACAAAAGAGCTAGCTTTTCCAAACAGTCCAGCAATTCCTATGTATTAAGCAAGTGTAGAAACAAGGCCTTTGGGGCTCTGCACTCTCTTTTGCTGAGTCTTTGAAAGTGTTAAAACATAATGTGGAGTCCTAAATTATAAGAGGAAGGAGGAAGAAACAAGTATTTAAGTTAAAAACACCTCTAATAATTCTCATATCTCCAAAAGATAAAATTTCTTTCCCAGTTTACCCCCAAGACCTAACAAAATGTACTTAAAAAGATTTTCATTATTGCTATCCTTCCTCCCCTTCTCACATTTTACTTGCACTCCTATTTGCAATTGAATGCAATATATTAAATAGCATTCAGACTATCTTTCATTGCTTTCTTATAACTTTTCTATACTCTTTTTTGACAGTACAGCTTTTCAGTGGTAGAAGTTTTGAAACGCCACCGAGAAAGAAAAAAAGCATAACCAAAAGGGAAACACTCCAGTTGATTGCTTACACTAACAAAGAGTAGGGAAAATTGGGAGGAAGATAAAAAAAATGCTGTCACTAATTTAACATCTCTAGTTTCAAAAACTAAACAGAAGTTAATAGTCTGGGGAGAGTTTTGTAAATATACTTTAAATATTCATGTCAACTTTTGATACTACAAAAAGAGTAGTGGCTCTGGAAAGTCAAAACAAGGTAGGGCTCTGAAAAGGTATAAGTAGGTAGCACTCACAAAGTAGTCAGTCTAGCTAAAGGGCCCTCATCTTGCCACTTTTACAATATTTATGTGTGAAAAATGTATCCTTTCAGATATTCCTAAAAAAAAAAAAGAGTATTGTCATTTCCATCCTCAGAGCAGGAATTAATTTCTTTATGGCAAAGAATGAACTTTCATCATTCCATACTTTTACTGAAAGTTGAGAATGAAAGTCAGCTTCAGCTTCCATTTACCTCCTTGTTTGCAGCCATCCTAGAAACATAATTCATCTTTCACAGGATTCATTGGATTCCAGAAAATAAGTATGCTTACCAATAAATGTGCAATAGTATACAATGGAAATATGTGACTGAATTAATACAGTTTAATTCAAGTAAAAAACTCACTCAGCATAATTACATCCTAAATTAAACAAACAATGTTTCCCAGTTTAATTCAAAAAAGCAGCAGTTTTGAACTGCTTAATTTTGAATACATTGCTAATAACTCTTAATATTTCTCAAGGAATAATGAATGGCTTGGAATTTAATTTTTTTATTGAGCTGTTACCAAGTCCTGTGCTAATTAAAACCAGACATTGATAGCAATTCCTCCAGAGTAAGACCTGAAAATGCAAACAATGGATTAAAATAAGTAAATACTATTGTGTGACACTAAAACAAGACAAGGCAAGAGCACAGACCAAGAACTAAGGAACTGAGAACTAGAGGGAAATTCTGTTTACCTGTGTCTGTCATCTAGATTTGTTCGATATTTTATAATACCTGCTGCACTTTGCACGCTCTTCAGATCAACAAATGTCCTCTTCATGTATGCATTGAGGATTGACATCCAAGGTGCCTTCTTTGACCAAAGGGCTTTATGAAATTAACTTTTCCCTGGGGGTGAGATGAAATAACACAGAAAGATGAGAGAGGGTTACCAGAAAGATGAGCTGCTTCCAAGGGCTTATGGGAACAGACTCGTTCCTGTTATTGGACAGAGACTGTGGTTTCACACACTCCTCTCCCCATGCTGTCAGATCATGTTCCCACTGCACCAGGAGTCAGAGACAAAACTCCAACTGACTGCAATGGGAAAGTGGCAGACTCAGACAGTGCAGTATCTTAGGTGTGTGCATGTCACATTTTAGGTTTGGGAGTGGGAAAGTTTAATAAATGGATCACATCACAAAGAAACATGGAGGAACAGACTTGTGAATCTTCCTCTGCTTCCCTTGTAAGACATCAATATGTCTTGTGACCTGTGTTTGAATAATCTCTAGGGATCTTAATCAAGATGGAGACCCACTGTATTCATTATTTATATGGAAATAGAGAATCCTGGAATATCTTACAATTTAAGAATTCAAGGTTGGAAAAAAAGTAATGAAAAAGTGTTTTGTGTCACATATTGGAGGTCAGTTAATGCAGAAGATTCCCAACAACACCACTGATATTTGCTTATCCACCTTCTAGCAGACAACTTTGACACACTAGTTTTATAAATGGAAAGCAAAGGGCAAAAATTCTGAAGAATTCATCCAATCTTACATGAGAAGTCGAAGAGGTAGCAGTAAGTAAACCCACCATAACACCAGTTCCTTACATGATTTAGAACATGTTTTAGAACATGTTCAGCTTCCATGTTTATTAGGGTGTGCTAGTGAGACCAAAATACTGAATCTAAATATCTGGTGAGGTATAGTAGGATTAGGCATCCCAATGAGAGATGATACTGTATATTCAAGTAACAGGAGATGCTAAAACATTCTCTCCTGAAAAGAGGCAACAAGCACAACAAAATAACAAACAAAATAGAACGCACACACAGAGATTGTATTTGTTGGAATATACTTCTCTGACTACCAGCCATTCTTGGTACATAAAAAGCCAAAAATAATGGTGTCAGTGCATGAATACACAAATATGAATGCCAACTGCAGCAAAGGAAAGAGGACAGTCCCTGCTCAGTGTTCAGTGTGTCACTGCTCTGTGCATACAAACTGTACCACACTGATGTTAGCATAGGAACACAGTGCCCGTCTTCAGAAATATCTGGTGAGTTTAGACTGATTTTTACCTTTTATCTATATATTTCCTTGGCTTTGTATTTCTGAAGTAAGCTACTAGAGCTTCAGCAATCTTCTATGTATGAATAGTATTTTGCTTTGGTCTGAATGCAATATGTTTCTGAGCATTAATTCTGCCTGTTTATTTTATGCACATTTGTTCCTTCAGTTGGCTTGGTATGTAACAAGGTTGTTGGCAGTTGGGGCTTTTTTTGTTTAGTATTATTAGCTTTAATGATTTCTACAAGTTCCACATAGCAAAACATTCACTCTGATATTAAACCACACAACAATATCCACCAGTTAATACTGGCTCCAGAAGTCACCATAGAGACACCATGAAAAAAGTCTAATGAAAGGAATGTATTCTTCCAGTAGTGACATATCATATTTTGTCTTTTAAAACAAGACAAATATTTCTGGTCCTTTCTCAAGGCTATGTCCTCTGGTAAAGTGCAGAATGAGCACACACATGCACATATCCACACACACTCGCAAGCTCTAATGAAAAACAGCCAACATTAAAAAAAAAAATTCAACCACCTTTGTGGCCAAACACCAGGTACTTCTCAAAAAATAAGAACAAACTCAAAACAACAGTAAAAGGAAAAAGCAGTTATCAGAGCAACAGCTGCTCATAAAGGTAGTCCTGTTACACAGCTTTCCCATCTGCACACCTTTGCAGGCACATAAGACACCTCACTCAGCAGTTCCAGGGTAAGGATCCAAAGTCACAGCCATCCCAAATGCACTGGTTCATGGGGCTCTGTAGGTGTTTATACCTACTTTGCTCCTGATGTGTTCCTTCACACCCTAGGTGTTGTATCCAAAATAAATCTGTCTATGGGCTCATGCTACAGCAGGGAACTAGGCAGTGGAAAAGCACTTTCCTGAGGGATGCCAAGGAGACAATATTCACCCATAGCTGCTGACATGCAGCAACACAGTCCTCTTCCTTCCTGATGACCCTGTACAGGTGGCAGATGTAGCTAGACAGCAGAGCACAGAACCAAGCATCTGTTATTCAGTGTCAAAGATGAGGAAGAAAAGAGGCCATGGAAGCTATGCAGCAAATATTTGAGGCAAGGATGCAACAGCTGGGAACATGCAGAGTGAATGAAATGTAAAGCTCATACTGAGTGTATGAGTGTGCTGGTTTGAAAGCAAACCAGTGAAAGACTCCAAGTCAGAAATACAATTTAATAGGAAAAACAAAACAATAAATGCAACAGTACAGAAAGAAACCACTGACAGAGTCCGAAAGTAACCTGACACCCTGTCAGTCAGGGTGTGAGTAGTAGTCCAATTAAATGGTGGCTGCAGTCCTCCTGGAGTGATGGGTCTCTTGGAGCAGTGATCCTGCAGGTCTGGTCTTCACCTGAAGGTCCTCTTGTCCTCTGGGAATCCAGCAGGCAAAGGGCTCCCTGTGCTGGTCCAAACCCTGGCTTATATCCCTGTGAGCATGCTTGGCTCCCCTCCTTGGAGTGAAGCATGTCACAATGGGACGATTTAATTCTATGGGTCATGCATAGGTCCCTGACAGCCCGTTAAACAGAGACAGCCCCTGAGGGAGCCATCAGGGTTGAGTAGGAGACAACAATCACTGCCCCACCTGCTTTAACAGCTTGTGGAGACTATAATAGAATACATACCATTGGTTACATCCTACATCGTAACCTAGGACAATGAGTCTGGCTAGACATAAGTAGTGTGGGAAAAGGCCAGCTGAGAAGTACTCTAACCCCTAAAGACATAGG
>NW_008691930.1:103759-106380 GCF_000695815.1 Acanthisitta chloris
CATGGGAGCACAAAGAACTCATAAAAATATTTTAAAATATTTAACGGGTATTTAGGAAGAAATCTGAACATTTTTAATAGTTCTTGTAAAAAGAACCAACCAAGTGGTCAGCCTTCTTTTAAATTATGAGGAAGGAACTGTCATCATGGGTGGCATTGTTAGAGTTTCTCTGACACTGCAGAACACTCAGGTACAGGGAGCACATCAGGATTACAGTTTTTGGTTCCCTCTAAATGTAGAGATTATGTAGACTGTTTTGAAATGTGTGGGCTTGAGGCAGGGTTGCTCCCTTTTAGACTAAATGTCTCTTAGAGAATTGTGTAAGACTGGATGGATTCACTGACCCTGGTGATACATTTCTATTCTATGCATCTATTTCCTCATGCTGGGTTGATGAATAACAAATTGAACATTTACAATGATTGCATAGAAGATAATTTTGAAAAAGGTAGAACAAGATTCGTCATGTCTGGCCATCACTTTGAACAAGTTTCTGTTAATTTAGCTGTATACCATCAGCATAACTTCTTTTGTATTTCTGCTTCTACTCAGCTTCATAATAAAGGTAAGGGTTAATTTTGGGGTATTTTTTTATGTCAGAATTCTCTATTTATCATACTGCAGTATCTCATAAATAATTGTATACACTGCACTGTAAACCCTGAAAGGAAAGCCAGCTATTATAAATAAACTACAAAAAGACTCATGTTCAGAAAACCAACCCATTCATATATACTTCTTTCCATATAAAAATCTCCCAGCCACTTTCTAATTTGTTTTAATTACAAAATTCTAGTCAGGGAACAAATGGTTTGTACATTATGCAATATAAAGGAAAATAATCACACACAGAAATCTCTTTTCCCCCTAGACTGCCTGAGTTTTTCAAATTCTTGCAGCAGGTTAAAAAAATGCTTCTTATAAAAGCGATTAAAAACAATGCCATGAATAGTCATTTCAGTCTAGTTTCCTAGACCATAAACATTTTTTGCCTGGATAATTGTGCTTAAAATAAATTGTGTGTTCCCTTTGTTTTGTACTCTCACTCCTGCAATGTTTTGGTCACAATAGTCTCAATGTGTTCAGCTCTTCCCCCCCACCACTTAAAAAGAGATGCATTTCCATGGAGGACCTATCTGTTAGATTATGTTTCTTGCTTCTCTTCAGTAATTCTTACTGTTATCATCCCTTGAGGTGGCACTTGGCCAATTACCCAAGTCCTTCCCTGACATCTGCTTTGAATAAACTGCAATAGGAAACAATGGAGAGAAAATGGATAGAAACAAAGGCCAGGCTTTCACTAGGGCAAGCACTCAGTCTGCCCTGACCTGTGTTTCTCCCCAGCTCAGTTCTGCACCTGCCTGCCCAGGGCTGCCTACAGCCTCTGCCTGCCATGGGGTATGCTTGCACACCTGGGTGCCAATTGCTGAACACAGTTGCTGGTTCAGGTTTTTCTACTTATTCCTTTTCACAAAGTAAATTCAAGTTCCAAACAGATGGACTCCTTTTAGATATAACACAATACTGCAAACACTGTGAAGCAATCTAAAGATGGTGACCCATTAAGATGACTATCCCATTCCATTTAGCACGGCCGGCACAATTTCCCCTTTCTACTTACAAGCTACATTTAACCTCCATGTACTACTGTTATGAGTCAAGCTTATACCATTATGTCAGCTTGCTAAACAAAGTTAGAGCAATTTTGTATCTGGAGAAACTGAAGCACTGAAAAGCAATGCAGTTCATCACAAAGCAGGGTCCTAATATGAGAATCTTCCTTGGTTTTTCATTCTACCCACCTGCACTCATATGGCATAGAATCATCAAGGTTGAAAGAGACCTCTAAGATCATCAAGTCTAACCATCCACCTAGCACTACCACTGCAACCCCTAAACCACTAAACCATCTCACCCAGCACCTGATCCAGACACCTCTTAAACACCTCCAAGGATGGTGATCCCACCACCTCCCTGAGCAGCCTATTCCAATGCCTGGCTACCTTAACACAAAATATTTTTCTATCGTCCAGTCTGAATCTCCCTGCCTCAACTTAAAGCCAATTCCTCTAGTACTCTCACTGTAGGCATGGCAGGAAAGACCAGCTACAAAGAGAGAAGAGACCTCACTACAACCTCCTTTTAGGTAGTCGTAGAGAGAAATGAGGTCACCCCTGAGCCTCCTCAAGACTGAACAAACCCAACTCCCTGAGCCATTCCTCATAAGACACATTTTCTAGACCCTTTATGAGCCTTGTGGCCCGATGCTGGAAGTGTTCCAGCACCTCAATGTCCTTTTTACAGTGAGACCCAAATCTGGACGCAATATTTGAGGTGCAGCTTCACCAGTGTAATGTAAACAAGGACAATCACTTCCCTAGTCCTACTGGCTACACTAAAAGAAGAAAACTACCACCAGTATAAGAACAGGGAAAATATAATCTTACTTCAGATTGGGAAGTGGGAAATGGGAAAGTTGTATATTAGGCAGAGTAGAAACCTGCATGTGAAAAAAATAATTTCAGTTATAAGTTATAACAAAGTAAAATGCTCCCATACACATAATTCTTCTATTCAGACACACTGAATTGTTACAAAGCTATATATAAATAATATAATAT
>NW_008691930.1:106416-107756 GCF_000695815.1 Acanthisitta chloris
GAACCAGGATTTAGAACTGGAGGAAAACAATTTTTTTTGAAGTCATATTTTTCTGTCTGTTGCAGGTTTTGGACCTCTCCTACTTTCCACAATTCTTGAGATAGATTTACAAGTTCAAAAGGCAACTCTCCATGAATGTGTAAGTGAATGAAAAAGACAGAAGAGCTTCTTTCTGATCACCCACTTCACTGCATCCCCTTCCACGCAGGATAGATATTAAGATCACAAGGAGTCTCTTCCTTTGAAAAATTTATTTAGTAAGTACTCCTGCTCTTAAAGTTGCTCCTCTACCCTCTGTAGAGCCTCAGAGAAGCTGCATTAGGCCTCAGCCTTAATGAACTGCACCTGGACTAAGCCCTTCTTGAGCTTATCAGAAACACTGTTGGTTCCCAGGAACAAGCATAGTCTAATGAGCTCATCTTTTCAATAAGGGGCTAATGTGTATGTTTCACACATCAATGGCAGGATGGCTATGGAGCCAAACAAGGACTGCTGGTATTAACACACCATGAGAAAGAGCAAGTTTTGGCTGATGAAGGAGGGCCATGCAGAAATAGGGCAGCACCTGTCTGGAGCAAACATCCTTGTTATAGTTCTTGGGGATGAGAACAACTTATAGAAAGCAAAAAACTTATCTTGGGGGTGGAGGAACCTGTTCATAAATGGTACCCCTACAAAGCCCATGGGGGCTGCTCCCCCTGAACCCTGGACACCTTGATGCCTATCAACTGCATCAACACTGAAGCTGGGCTGAAGCCAGATCAGCATCCCATTGGCTGGATTAATAATGGAACTAGGACTAGTGGTCTCTTTTCCCCCCTCCCTTTTCCTTGTTATTTTTCCCTCTTCTCTCTCTCTTTTCCTTTTTCTTTTTCTATTTTTCGTTCTTTAATGTATCTCTCCCTTTTTAATTTCTCTTTTCTCCTTCACCGTACTCCATTATCCAGACCCCACTGCTGTGTGCTTATATAGTAGGTGGGAGACTAGTATACCAAATTCCACGCTAAGTGTGTAATTTACTAATAAAACTTTCTGATTGTTTGTGGACTCTCTGAGTCTTTTTTCATTCCTTTTGACCATAAGCGTTTACAAATTTTACGTGTTTCCCCCTCTTAAAGGCAAGTCATCACACCCTCCTGCTTACAAAATTAAAAATCTACATGAACAGCACAGGGCCAAAACCATTTTCTTTATTGGTAAAACATTCATACTTCATATGACTACACCATTTATTATTTCATTTATGTGCAAATGCTTTGTAAAGTAGAGAATGGTAAGTCTGCCTTTTCAAGTGACACTGTATCCCAGGTACTTCCAATATTTAGTAATATTATCCTGCT
>NW_008691930.1:107781-127369 GCF_000695815.1 Acanthisitta chloris
GAGGGGGAAACTGAATTATATGGGGAGAGCCACAAATGTATTAGATAAGGAGTGCTGGTGCAGTAGACTCCTCCTTCACTAATTGCATAATACAGATGCATCTTCCAAATCTCACACCCAGTCAAATCAGAGCCATATATACCTCAGAGGGGGACAGCATAAATTATCAGAGAGACTCTGGACAGCATTACAGTCCATGGAAAGGAAAACTTAGCACTGACTGCTACTTCTGACAGGCTTCACTACCACTAGCACCATAATTCCCCTCCAAAGACAGAGGAGAGACTGTGTCTTTAAAACCACCAGAATATGACTCAATTTGCCAAGCCACACACTAGATTCTTAGTGGTAAGGGCAGAATTTTAGACATGACATATGAAAGAGATGTTTATGATCGCTCATTAAAGAAAAAAGGTAGCACCTCAGGATACATGTGAATATATTCTCCAGCTCACCCACAACCAACAGTTCCCATTCTGCTGAAGAATAAAGACCTTCTAAGGCCGTTAGTAAACAGCTAACTTCTTTGATCTGTTATTTTGATTCTGGAACAAAAAATTTCTAAGCAGCGTAACAGATTAATTCACCCATAATACAGTATGTCAGACACACTGTTGTCTTGAATACTTTTCATCTCTGAGCTCTGTTTAAGATATGCAGTACCATCTACATATTTTCTGATCAATCACACATTGACCTCTCTGCACAGTTCAGAGCAGAGAAACTGCAAGTTCCAAGGAATTAATGCAATGAGCCTCACATTCTACATTTATGTTACTTTTAGACTTAGCTCAGTCCATTACATGTTCTTAAATTGAAACCAATATCTTTTTAGTTTCAATCTTTATTTGAACTCAGTCCAAACCTGCTCTGTCTTCTCCAAAATGCTCCTGTGTTAGTGAGCATGATACTTTCATCCATATACCAGAAGTCAACAGGTAGTGCACTAAATACTCATAAATCATGCAGCTGACAAGTACTGGCATTATGTATTAGCAGAACTTCAGGAGACATGAATGCCTGGACTCCATTGGCAATGATTTATAACAGCAGAAACCTTAGCATTGTACCTCATTACTTTAATACTTTGTGTGAAGTATTATATTCATTATAGATAGAGGATGACATCCTTCATTAACAGCTCTAAGACAAAAAGCACTTAAATTCCCATTGCTCCGAACAGAGTCATGTCCCATCACTAAACATAAGAACCACTTACAGAGAATTCAGCACCTCGTGCTTTCCTTGTAGACACTTGCATTGAATTTGGTCCTCACTTCTGCTTATGGCAAGGATGATACATTAGACACTTTCACTACTATAAACTGTTATGGCAGAAGAATCATGAATTTACTGAGGGATCCGAATACGTTGCTTCCACTTCTTACTACCTATTCTTTTGTCCCACTTTTGCTCCTCAAGCAGACTTACAAAATCTGTAGTCTTCAGTCAAATTTTTGGGGGGTTTTGAAGGTTTTGAAAGACTTCCCTCTATTCCAGATAGAAAAAAAATTAACAGAAGGTTTTAATACCTCTTAAGGAAATGAAAAATCAGACTTTTGGAGGGTTGTGCATCCTTTATGCCAAGCTACATGCTAAAGCAGATCACAGAATCACAGAATCAGTCAGGTTGGAAGGGACCACAGTGGGTCATCTAGTCCAACCTCCCTGCTTAAGCAGGGTCCTTCTAGAACACACAGCACAGGATTGCATACAGAAGGTTCACTGAGGGGGAATCCACAACTCCTCTGGGCAATCTGTTCCCGTGTTCAGTCACTTGCACAATTAAAAACGTTTGCCTCATATGCAGGTGGAACCTCCTGTGCATCAGTTTCTGCATGTTACCTCTTGCTTTATTGCAAGAGAAGAGCCTGGTTTATCGCATCCCTCCCCTACCCTTCAGATACTTGTATACATCAATTAGATCCCCTCTCAGTCATCTTTTCTCGAGGCTGAACAAGCCCAACTCCCTCAGACTTTCCCTGCAAGAGGGATGCTCCAGTTGGATGATCAAACACAAATTTATGTTTTCTTGTGTCACTGGGTAGCTATTCTAAAGCTGGAGACAGCTTCATAAAAAGCAAACCCTGAAAGAAAAATGGAAAAAAATTGAACAAACTTGGTCTTTAATACATTTCACTGCACTTATTGGCAAGAAGAAAAGAATTGGCAGACAAGAAGCATGAAAATTCCTTTTCTCTCCTACAGAACATTATGCTTTAAAATACATGCACACCAGTTGTTTCATTTTCTAATCCTGTTTTATTTTCTGACAACACCCTGAAGATTTGATTCCTGTACTCTTTACTTGCATTGTGAAGTTTTTTACTTTGTGATTACTTTCAAACAAATTCAGAGAAACCATGGGTGACAAACCCCAGTCTGTATCTTGCCAAGATCACTGGGGAGAAATAAGTGATTTGGCAAATTTGTCATCTTTTCAAAATTTTATTTTATTTAAAACTTTTTTAATTTTGGGGGGTTTTTACCCTCCGAGAAGCACAAAATCAAAAAAAGAAAGAAAGCATAAATATCCAGTCCTCAGTACAAGCTAGAATAATCTAGATGGCTGAGCTGTATCCTGGCTAGAGCTGTCCTCAGGCACTTTTATTCACCCAGAATCTTCAAAGAGCATCTCTTCCCCTCTCACACTGCATCACGTGGCTATAGGTTGGGTAAAGGATTTGGATCACTCCTTCCATGTACAGAAACTCATACATAGTCTTACTGGGACTGTCACAGTTGAGACTGTAACCTGTTAGACTCAATGCAATACAGCCATTCTTTTCACTAACTTTGTGTCCGTTGCACCAAATGCTCTCCTTCTATCTATGCATCACCATTCATACTACCTTAATACCTAAGACACCTTCTGCAGGCCATTTCCACATGATCGTCAGTTTTTGTTCACATAACATAAAAAAGCTTCAATAAAAGAGAAAACCAAAATTTACAGTCCTAATAGAGGTTTATTTTCTTATCGGTAGCAATAGGTACTGTATTTTTCAGTTGTCCAGTAAGTTACAGACTTCCTTACTCATTAACTCGAAAAATAGACCGGCTCCTTTGATCTCAGGCACACTAAATCAGAAACTATAGAGCTCCTCATCACTGCTATGCTATGTAACTTAAATTCTCTCTTCAATCAAAGCAGCTTCTTCATTACCTGCATCTGACATTTCTTCACCTCAGTTCTTATTTTCTTTGTTCCTTTCCCATCAATTTCAGCCAGTATTCCTTTTTATAAACTACCTCCTACTTTTCTAGACACCATGCACACTGTGAAGGTGTGCTGTGATGACAGAGGCTGAAAACGTGATGTATACCGGTATCATCAAAATACTTGGCATTTGTTGAAGTTTCCTTTTCTAGCTAAACGTGACCTGAAATAGGAAAATATGAGTTTCTAATATTTCAGTCTTCTAGACAGATAAAAAAGCCTTGAAGGACTGTAAAGATATGCAGGGGATGAGAAAGAAAAATAGGAGCACTGAATTGGGATCGAGGGGACAGCAATTCAAGTCTCTACTGGATGGACTGTTCTTCCAGAAACTGTGTGTGAATGACTGAAAAATGTCAGAAGAAACATAACACCACAAATTACAAATAGAAAAGCTTGATTAACTGATAAGGAGAATTTTCCTTATTATTGTATTTATTTAAATTCCTGAATAAACATTAAAGAAAATGGAGGTAGTAAGAAGGCATCAGGTAAATAAGAACTGGCTAACAAGCAGTAAGAAAGAGCTCTCAAGCATAATATTGCGTTCCCCTCACCAGAATGTTGAAGGTATATGAAAGCTCCCCAACTATTTTACTCCATCGCTATCCATCTATTTTTATCACCCTGCCAAAGTCAAAGAATCACACCATTTTTTAAAAATTGCAGCTATTGATTTCTCTTTTTTTCTGTCCTTGTAAGAGAAATATGACTCATGAAGGGTTCCTCTGGTTGGCTTTGGCTTTGTTATTTTTGAATGAAAACTTCTCATTCTTCCCTCCCATTTGTTCCTCTATGTATTCCAGGGACACCAGAACTGAAACCAAGGAAAAAGAGATACTGACATCCCTTGTCTTTCTAAGGTCAACCACCATAGTAAAGAACACCCTGGGTGGTTTCCTTACTCTACTGGAAAAAAGACACAGACAAAGCTCACATGCTCTTTGCAGAGACAGTGCACATAACTGAATCCCCACAGCCACATGAGACAAAATTTATTTGTATAGCAAGAATCACATCATCAGCCTAAGGAAATAGGGATCATTTGGGAATTAAATAAACCTAAGCCTTTGTATCACAACAAACAAATGAGATTACCCTGTGATGTCAATATCACCCAAATACAGCTCTTATGTACCCTTTAATTACTGATGAGAACTCCTGGCCCCATTGAAGAAGCTGTTCAACTTTCTCAGAGCTTATCAGGGATATAGCATTTATAAATATTGATTTACTTGCTCTGCTTAGTGAAAACATCCACAGACAAAGAAAGGTTGGTTGCTGCACATAATCAGAATTCATTTTGGTAGGATTTCTCTTTTCTACTTTAATTAACACCTCCTGGTTTCAAACTATTTTTAACAAGTCATTTTTCTTCAATCAAAGGGCAAATGCTTTTTCAAGAATGTCACTCATCTCAATTATCCATCATTTTATAGTTTCCTGACAAGCCTCGAGAGATTCTACCATAGAAATAAAATCTACAGCTGAATTAATTTAAGCTGTTTTATAGGAGCTTGCTCTTAGAACAGTGCACTGAATCTTGAAGATCACCAAAGGCTGTCGTCCTTAGCACTAGCTTTACTTTTTGCAAGAATTATTCATAGCACATAAGAACTTTACTTTTGTTGAATTTACATAAAACTGAAAGGATTCTAATATCATCAGCAAAAATATATTGGATTTACAATGTTACAACGAAAAAACCACAATCTTAGCAAAGATAAGAAAACCCAAGTTTATTTTCTTTTTTTTACAAAGGGTATAAATCGGCGAATTTGAGAACACCTAGATGGCCAGTCCCAAGTTTTATAGTTTTATTGAATTGTTCTGAGCATGAAATAGCAGAAACATCTAATTTCTCAAATTCAGGTGCAATACCACCACCACCAGCCCAGATATCTTTCTTTCTTGGCTGATGTTTACTGATCTTGACACTTGCTGGTACTCTGTGTTGTGAATAATTCAGGGATGCTGAGTTGCTCAGTACCAAACGCTGGAGGGTAAAATGAGTTCTGACATTGCTGCTTACCTGCTTGTGCTTCAAAGCAGAATTAATAAGCAGGATCTCTCTGTTAATCTCTCTGATTACTGAGAAGAGATCTGAGTCAAAATGTCTTCATAAACACTCCAAGTGTTTGCTCCACTCCAGCTGAAAGGAATGCAGCAAAGAAGGTCTTCAGCATTTGGCAGAATCTAGAACAATCTGTTGCTTCCAAGTCTCAGAATTAGGAAGAAAATAAATGTCATCTCTAGAAAAGAAGGAACTGAAGGTCACAGCTGCTTCCTGCTACATCCAGCTATACCAGTGTGGAAGGAAATGGTTACCATGTTCTGCTTCATCTTTTGTTAGAGCCAAAACATTTAGAGATATGTCAGCTGAGCCCTTAACTTACGTCCTCTTGAGCCATGGTTTGAGTTGACCTGCATGATTTTATCTGGATTAGCAAACTAGAGAGCAGTTTCAGCATCTACTCCAAAGAAAGACAGAGTGAGGTTAAGCTTCAAAATGAATCCTGTCTCCTTAGGCTGAGAGCACTTGGAGAGGAGGAATCTTGTGTTACACCTGATGTGGCTGTGGGGAATTAGTTGTGTGCACCAGTGCTGCATCCTGTCCCCATCCTGCACCGGGCTCTTTTTCCAATAAGGTTAAGAAAGCCCTAGAGTGCTTTCTTTACAATGTTAGTTTGACCTCAGAAGCATCAGCAGAAATACTAGAGCAATGGAACATAGCTGAGGTCAGTAGTTTCTTCCACATATGTAGTTGGACCCAGAAAGCTATATCTATGAAGGGCCTGGAGCTGAATGCCAAGACCCTGTAGTCCAAACTGAGAGAATGCTGCCAGACCACTGGTGGAGTTTCTTCTGGGGCAGAGTTACACGTCTCATGACATTTGTAATACAAAGGGCTTTTGAAAAGAAAAATTGGCATGAACTGAACCCTAGACAAGGAAATTCTGTACAGCTACTGACTGAAACACTGATCAACCATGAGGAGAGTCTGGCTTTCTGGCTTTCTGAGTCTCCAGCATTAAGGGGTTTTCTTTATCTCAGTCATATTTAAGTTGACTTCACATTTTTAACAGACGGATTTAGGGACTGGAGTCATCAACACATATAAATGAAAAAATTCAAATCCTTGGGTTTTGGCAACACAAAAAATTGTTTTTTCTCTTGATTTACATAACAAAGACACCAAATCCCTCTCGTCTCTAAGTCCATGGGGAAGGATTCCAATGCACTTGACATGCAGCAGATACATTCAGTCAAATGGAAAGACAGAGGGAAGAAGGCATTTATACTGTTACATTTTTTATAGCGCGAGAGGCTAGACAGTGTAGTGCTAAACACCTATTTTCTTTAAATTAAAAAAAAAAGGGTGATGCTAGTAAAAAGCATAAGCTCTACAAAGTCAAAATAAGGTTCTATAAATCTGAAAGTGTGTGGGAGAATTTCTGATTGCTAATGGACATGTGAGCAATCCAGCCTTTGCTAGCAAGGCCTGAGCAAGCTGCAAGCTAACTTGGTCAAGGACACAGCTGTGGTTGGGTTGGAATGAAAGGTAACAAAGTAAACAACTCCGGGGTGTGGAATTAAGAAGTTGAAGCTCGTTAGGGGTGGAGAATAATGCTTAAGCATTTCTATGACTGATATGATAATAACCAATTATATTGTGTGTAAGGCAGATTAGTAATAGTAGTTAACCAATCATAAGTAGACACTTGTAATACGTGTGTATAAAAGAATCACTGTTATAAATAATTAACAACATTCACCAGATAGGGGTGTGGAATTAAGAAGTTGAAGCTCGTTAGGGGTGGAGAATAATGCTTAAGCATTTCTATGACTGATATGATAATAACCAATTATATTGTGTGTAAGGCAGATTAGTAATAGTAGTTAACCAATCATAAGTAGACACTTGTAATACGTGTGTATAAAAGAATCACTGTTATAAATAATTAACAACATTCACCAGATAATATTGGTCGTCGCCTTTTTGTACATGAATTCCCGCTAAAGTGTACCGGTGTTTAGCAAGCACTAGTAATATCTCACTGCTAAAGACTTCTAAAACCTTCCCTGAAGAGCATCAATTTATCTGCATCGAAATATTTCTCTACAGCATTAGAAACCCAGTATCATGTAGAAGACTGAGAAATCTTAAGCAAATCAGGTGTTAGCCATTAAGCTGACCAGTCTCATTTTACTGCCACAGAGGCAAATGGAGTCACACACACACAAAAAATAAATTCCAGCATCAGTAATGAAAAATAAATGAGATGTATAACCTTCATCCAGTTTTACTAATCTGCCTTTCCATGACCGTAAATTTGCAGCCTGTTATATCCCGAGGCACCACGCAGTGTCTACAAAACATGAGTTTAACAGCTGCTGGACTAACTTTGTTACTTGATATGAAAGACATTTTGATTAGGTTAAAAGTACTTTTGGTAGTAATAGTGGTGAAAAAAACCCAACTCTTTGTATAGTACTTGCAATTAATTTTTTATTTTTCCCTTACATTTTTATTCCTTGGTTTGTTTCTTTTTATGAAATCAGAAAAGGAGATGTTGCTATCCTTAGCTGTTTTGCACTGTTCATAGGAACACCACTGAGCTGTGGCCTGAGAAGACTGGCCTTGTACTGTGTGTTTACTCCCATATACTGGATGCTATACACTGTTTTGTTAATATTTATTTACCTAGGAGTCCTCAACCACACAGAAAATAACCTGCTGCTGTAAAAGCAGTTCTATGTGCAAGATGACATGCTATTCTCTCATTTTTTATGAAATGAAAGAATACTGTCTCATTACTTTATAAACCTTGGTGTGGACAAAGGTGTTTTTTAGTTTTGGTAAATAGTCTAGGGCAGGTTAAGCTGCCAAGTACATTAAAGTGAGTTAGCTGAATTACTAGAAAATTGCGCAGGGAGGGTAAAACATTTTTGGAAATTTTGGCAAAAAGCAAATACAACTGTATCCTAATATTTTTCTCACACATATGCACAGAGTCCATATTTATTTATTTATTTGTTTGTTTGTTTGTTTGTTTATTACCATCTCTCCCAAAGCTGAAAAAACTCCAGGAAATTCCCTGTTTTGTCACTCTGCCATGTAAAGTTGAGAGCTTGAAGCAAAATATTAGGCTTAACAAATCTCAGGGGAGCTCTAGCTATGGATCAGCACTGCTGAGCTGAGCAATAGTGCTCATGCTTTCCACTCCTGCTTGTGCCTACTGAGGGCTCCCATTCTTTTCTAAATTTTCCATTCATATTTCAAATAGACAAGTAAAAAACAAGTAGTAATTAGGGAGATTAGCTGAACAATGACCTTGTCCAATTGCCCTCTCTAATCTTGATGTAATATGGTGTTCATTTTTCATGCCCAGTAGGGAGCCAACACACTCTGACACAGGTGGGATATTTTTTCAGGTTGAAAAAGTGAATTTGAGTCATTCTGAGCAGTAAAATAGCCCTATACCACAAACTCAGCCAAGCAGATTTTGAATTTTTAATGTTAAAATTGAAAACAATATTTCCTGTTCTATTTTTCATTCTGATACAGCAAAAATGTTGACCTGGAAGTCAACTTGGTTGGTTTTTTCCCACTTCAGTTCTGACCTGTTCTGTGCTCCTAATATAAGTGTGATTGAGGTCAAAGACTCACAAGAGTGAGGAGATCAAGGAGGAATTATCAAGTATCATTCCCGCAGCTGCAGGAGTACTGGGCTGACAAAAGTCATTTTCAAGACCTTTCCTTGACCCAGATTCAACCCCAGTTCTGTCAGCTTCTGATAGCCAAGATTTGGGAAAGGTCTAATTATAATGGGAAAAAAATTCTTTCAGAGGCTTACTTTGAACAGTGAAATCCTCAAGCAACCTTTATAACATAGCTATGAAACATGAAATATTTACATTTTTTTACATAAATGACAACTTGCTGCTTCCTGCTATGAGTCAGATCTCACATCAGAAATAAACCAATGCTATGTAGGCAAAGCTGGGCAGGAACTGCAGTACATCCTTCTGCAAAAGGTAGAACAAGGTGCTACATATCATCAGGCCATAATGCTATTCCACACATCTACCACTAAAAGATCCATTAAGGATCATCTCATGCAGGGGGTTGTACTTAACTTAACACATAAAAACTTGCCTAAAAGCCATTTATTTTTCATGGGACTATACCTGAAGTACATAAGAGTAACAAATATTTATCAATAATGTGCAGTCTTAATTGCTTCTCTCCAATTGTTTCAAAACCACAGAATTTCAACCTGGAGGTAATCTTGCATGTACAAATAGATTCCTTACTACGTCATGCTGACATTCCACAGCACTGCTGCTTCAGTCAGGACAATGATCATATTACTATCATAAATGAAATAATAATTTTCTGTATTCAAGAGCAGGTGATGGTAAATACAATGGCAAGTGAACTTCGATCTCTTTCTCCACTTCATTTTGCTGCTTTTGCCTACTAAATTAGTCTAAAGACATCATGAAAAATGACATGGTTTCTTGAAATGTATCCAAATAGTTCTGACTTGTGACTCTCAGAAATAGTGTTAGCACATGTTCTCTTCAAAAGTTCACAGCTTATGATAATATGAAAAATAAAATCATAAGAGCATATGAGAGTTACTGAAAAAAATGAAGAAAAAACAGAAATATCAGCTTCCCATTGGCAGAAAATAAATAATGAAGGAAAAAAAAGACAAATTTGTAAAAGCCACTGCCTTCATACTTCTGATATACCACCTGCTCTGACAATAACTTTTAGATGTCTCCATCCTCTATAGGGTCTTACTCTCCAACCTAACCTCTTCTTTCTCTGAACTATATACTCCCTGAGACACCAAATAGTTTTGTGTAAAACATTGCATGCATACTCATACAATGTAAAATGGTGTCTACACCATTAATGGTTTCTACAAGAAGAGCAAACAGTCTTCAGGGGCTTAATAAACTTTTTTTTAAATTGACAAAAACCCCAGAAAAAATGATGAAGAATATACAACAGGATATTTTTGAAGCATTTTCTATTGTGTTGAGGAATTGTGTTTTCCATCATAGAATTACAGAATGATAGAATTGCCTGGATTGGAAGGGACCTTAAAAATCATCTAATTCCAACCCCCCTGCCATGGCCAGGGACATCTTTCACTAGACCAGATTTCTCAGAGATCCATCCACCCTGGCCTTGAACGTTTCCAGAGATGAGGCATCTACAACTTCTCTCAGCAACCTGTTCCAGTGCCTCACCACCCACACAGTAAAGAATTTTTTCCTAATATCTAATCTAAACCTACTTTCTCTCAGTTTGAAACCATTTCCCCTTGTCCTGCCACCATATGCCCCTGTAAAAAATACCTCTCCATCTTTCTTGGAGGCTCCCTTCAGGTACTGGGACGTCAAAATTAGGTCACCCTGCAGCCTTCCCTTTTCCTGCCTGAACAACACCAATAGCCTTTCATGTGGGCGTTTTTCCCTGTAGTACCATACCTACATCCCATCTCACAGACCTCAACTGAAATTGCAAGAAATGAATTCTCTCATAATGCAGAGACTTCACAGAAAGCACAGTTGAAACAAACAAACAAGCAAACCCAAACCCAACCAACAAAACGAACAAAATTGAACTGGATATTTTTCCTGATATGAACCTGCTTAAAACCATTTGGTATTTCCTCATTCAAGGTACTACCTTAGAATAGGGTTTTCTAATTATCTGTTTGCCTTCAGTTCCAGGGAACAAGGGTGATTTTCTTCTATATGCTCTTTAATACATGGCTTCTGTATTGATTATATGAAAAATGCTTCAGAATCATGAAGTACTCATGAATTTGCATTTTTAAGGTGTATAGCAAGGAAATAAAGGATGGCTGACTGCAGCAAGCTTGACTGATCACAGCATCTCCTATTGGCCTGAAGAAGATGCTTCTCAGATATTTCTACTTGCTCGAACACAGCTGTATCAAGAGGAACATTATGAAACTCCAGTCCTTTGAGGTTGTCCTACATCACACAAGAGGTTCACAAGCTAATGCCTTCTGAGAAGCTCATCACACATGATTGAATTAGCAGAATGATGGCAGCAGCCCTAGATTCTCTCAACATTTCCCCTGCAGAGCTGTGGGACATAACATATACCCTGCAGAGTGAGGGGTGTGTAGTCCACAGAAGGTGACTGAAAACAAAATGACAAAGAAAATCAGAGTGAGACCTGAAGAATAGCTCTGATTTTGAAAGTTATTGCAAGGTTAGAACAGATATGACCTAAGCCTTATCAGGAAAACACAGTATTCCAGTTCAAGAAGATGTCAAAGATGCTTTTGCAGTTTGTCTCATAGTTGCTTGCCATGCTGCTGAAGCAAAAGATAAAACTTAATAAAATATGTGCTCTTATAGACAATTTGTTCTGGGCCTGGCAAAGTAATAGGAAAGGGTGTTATTTTGAACAGTGTCTCTTCAATAATAACACTCTGTTTCTTTTAAAGCTTTTGAATGATGGATTACTGGTGTGATCTCCACTTCAGAATGAACCATATAGTCCCCTCACTGTGCTGCAAAGTGCCCCAGCAGCACTGTACTGCTGAACATCCTACAGGCATCAATTGAGACAGCACACACTGTTCTTCCAGGTGTTCTTGGGGGTCAAGATATTCCAACAATACAACCACCTGTCTAGCAATAGTCGGATTCAATGCCAACAAGATTTCTTTATTATCACTCATATGTGATGAAACAACACCTATAACATATTTTATTCTTCAAGCAAGAATTCCCAGAAAAATTAACTACCACTAAAAAAAAAAAAAAAAAAAAAGAGACACATATTGAGTGAGAGATTTTACTGGCCCAAACCAGAGCTACTCTCTTAACATAAAAGTTAACGATATGGCCCATCTAATTTGAATTCTATAATATATGCATCCTTTAAGAATGTCTTTGAAGTGTCAGCTCCATCTAATTGCTGCATCATTGTTCATTCATTTCCTGTCAGCACCACAAAAATAGTTAGGAGAAGGGTTTTGCATAAGGAGAGACCTTACAATGGAAAGGGGAGGTAGTTGTATGGAAAAAGGACACCATGTGAAATAGTAGGCAGCATAGACATGAGTGCAGGAGGAGCACAACAGTGAGCCAGTCAGTACTGAGGCATGGGATCAAACAACAGAAAAATAAACTATACGTGAGGCAATGAGGCTTGGAATGTGTTGAGTGTAGGTAGTTATTTCAGTAGTTTAAGTAAAAGGGGACATTATGTACCAAGGAAAGACAAATTTCATGTTCCCTGTGTCCTCTGAGTGTAAAAAAACCCCCTAACAAGCCAATTCTCAACAGTGAAAAGAGACTATATTAATGCATACCCTCTAACCCAGTATTATCACATCTAGAGATCTCTGTGTCACTAGCAGAAGAAAGCCTCACAGGCAGTATTGAAAGAAGCACTGAAAACTACACACTTGGCAACTAATGAATAGGTCCTTATTTTCCTGCCTTTCCTATGCTACAGGCTATGACACTGATCATCTGAATTTCAGAGCAGCTTCTGCATGGAAGAAGTTGAGACAGCCTAAAGCTGTAACACCTGCCTGCCTGTACTAGTAGTCACAGTAATCCCTTATAGTACACAGTAATCCCTGCGGGCAGGAGTAAGTATGACTCTCTTAAAACAGGACCATTGTTGCTAATTGGATGTGCCCCAGAGACTGCACCTCCTTGTGGTCCTGACAGATGCCCCTCGTGGGTAACAGAGTCTGTGTCCAGCCCAGTTCTGGGAATTATGTTTATAACTGCCCTATCAATGGATTGACTGCTCATTAGTAGTATTTAGGTGAAACAAACTCAGGGTCATCACTAGTGCAAGCTGCTGAGCCCTGACCACGGGGTGGAAAGACTGGGTAGAGTCGAATAGTTGCTTAGGGGATAGTACTGCCATGTCTAATAGGACCCTCACAGGATAGGCTTATGCCTCCTTGCTGGTCAGGAGCAAGTCTGGATTGACCTCTGTGTGCTGCTGCCAGGGCTCCACACTTGGTTGCAACCCAGGGATGTGTCAAGCAGAAGGAAACATGTCAATTCCAGACCCTGATGCGGGCATTGGTTGGCCCAGACAGTAAAACTTACTGAACTAATGAAAACCACCGGACTGGGCCACAGTGGGAATCACTTGAGTTCTCATGGCGTACATCCATATACAAATCATGACCAGCTGGATGGGCTAACTTCACTTAACCTGGAAAAGGGACACATGAGAGTGTGTTTGTAAAATACTCCCACCATGCTGGAAAGGAGGCCAGTGCTGGCCCCTATTTCAGAGAACTATAGGCTGAGGGAGCTGGGCCTGCTCTGCTTCAGCAAGAAACAACTGAGAGGGGACTTTATCAGTATATATAAGTATCTGAAGGGAGGATGTCAAGAGGATGGAGTCAGGCTCTTCTTGGTGGTGCCAAGAGGCAATATGCAGAAGCTGATTCACAGGAAGTTCCACCTGAATATGAGGAAGAACTTCTTTACTGTGTGGGTGACCATGCAGTGGAACAGATCTCTCAGAGAGGCTGTGAAGTCTCCTTCACTGGAGACATTCAAGAACCATCTGGACACAATCCTGTGGCATGTACTCGAGAATGACCTTGCTTAAGCAGGGAGGTTGGATCAGATGACCCACTGTGGTCCCTTCCAACTTGACCAATTCTGTGATTCTGTAATGTTTTCAGACGTACCTTGTTTCTGTCTACATTGGCAAGAATCAAATTGTCAATAAGTGACTACCATATTGCTAGAGTGAATAAAACTCTTTTTCTAATGCTGGATTTCTGAAAATGATGACTGCAAATCAGATAATAATGCTTACTGCCATTCTGCTCTTCTCAAATTGTCAGCATGTGCCTGCATAGGCAAGGACCTCCAAGGGGTTTCATGGTGCAAGATATGCCGAATGATGAGAATTATTCCTCTTCAGCATGTCTTCATGGGGAGGGTTCTTGGGAAACATCGATTCAAAAAGTCAGGAAAAAATGGATAGAAGGTGTTGGAATGTCTCAAACAGAAGCCACTGTACTTAGTACATAAGCACTTTCATTGTAGCATTTTTGACCATGTTATTCTCCACCTTAACTGCCCATTTAAATTGCATTATCAGCTTTCAGCGGAACTGTATGCAGAAACATTTGTGTGTCTCATATTGTTTCTCCCCCTTTTTTAAAATTAGCTTTTCCCCACAATAACACAAGGAACTTGCTTTCTGTTAATTGCTCAGTAAAAGAGAGTGCCTCAGAGCTTTATTAAGAAAGATTTCTGAAAGTCTGAACCGTGTGTGACCTAAATTGTGTTCATAAGTGGTTTCTGGAGGGCATAGAGCAGGATTCACAATCACCTTTCACCTTGATGATAATTATGTACTTTACCATTCAAAATAAGTCATGGTCATGAGTTGAATCATGTGTAAAGTAAACTTGTCAGGAAAGGAAGATACTGTAAATGAATGAAAATAGTCAATTCAGCACTATTGAAAATTTATTTCCTTTCTACCCTCAATCTCTAGTGTGGCCTGAGCAGAAAACACTACTGGCTTCTAAAAGGAAGGCAGCAAATTTTCACCTCTCTAGGTTGCTTTGTTTAAAATAAGAATATAATGCACAGTCCTTTTTCTCTGAATATGAAAATAAAAGGGCCTTAACAATTTGAAAAGCTATAGGTGCCTCAGGGTCTCATAAAATACATTTCCCCTAGAAGAAAAGAAAAAGTTTTACATAACCTATCATTTTTGCGTTTTATTTTATGGGATGTTTTTCTTACCATTTCTCAATCAAGGATATTCATATTAAAACAGGATCTTTATTTCTGGGCTGTGCTCTACTCCACCTAAGTCAATATGACCCATTTTTGAGAGTGAGTTTTTCTGATGGGATTTGTTGTATGCTGATTAAGTGAAGACAATAAGAACCCAACAAAAATCACCCTGATCCAGAAAGCAAAGTCTCTGACTCAAAGAGACAGCATCCAGAATTTACTGATTGCCAACAGCAAATAATGATGACTTTGGAAAGGTGTGGTCCAGACCTGGCCAACTTAAAAGCACTGGCTCAGCTGAGACAAAAGTACTAGATTTTATAAGCATATCTTGGGGGCATTTAAGAAAAATCTTAAAGAATATGTTTATCTGAAGATAAATATGGATGGTTTTTGTTTTAAATTGACATTTTCGTCTGTTGACAGTCCTTTGAAGATACAGTACAAAGAGAAAGTCCAGGGTTTTTCCTGTCATTTCAAGTTTTGAAACTACCCTGCTCACTTCTGACTGGATAGCCCACCACAGTCCCACTGGCATGCTGCTTCTGAAACTGAGCTGTGCTGTCTTCTAAATTGCCTCCTACTTCAAACTCCAGAATTCAGTGGGACACATTCCTTGTTTCTTTTTTGGTTTAGATCTCCTTTTTCACTCTCTTTTCCATCCACCATTTTGTTTCCCTGATAC
Source organism: Acanthisitta chloris (assembly GCF_000695815.1). Taxonomy (NCBI): domain Eukaryota; kingdom Metazoa; phylum Chordata; class Aves; order Passeriformes; family Acanthisittidae; genus Acanthisitta; species Acanthisitta chloris. The sequence goes on from NW_008691930.1 coordinate 123,489, forward strand.
CTAAATGCTAACAAAGTCCCTAAAGCTCCTCTGTAAGCACAAACCCCCCCAAAAAATATCAAAATACCCAAACCGAAACAACAACAAATTTAAAACAAAACAAAAACAAAAACAAAAAAAACCCCACACAAAAACAACAACAAAAAACCAACAAACAAGAAAACCCAAGATAAAACATAAACCCAAATATACGCAGTTTCAGAAAAATATATGACAGATTATGGAAGTTTCTGTACCTAGGACAGCATTTTGGGGAAGTCAATTTTGTTTGTTTTTATGCTTTTTTCTAAACCACTGCTGATGGATCATGTTAAATCAGACTGCTGAGACAAACAGTCCTTTGATCTGAGCCAATAGGGTTTTTCTTACTCGCTGTCTGTACAATACCTCCATTCTCTGTTTGCTCTTTTATGATTCTTTGCAGAAGCTAAGACTAAGCATCTTGCAGAACAATTTCGCTGATATCTGACATACTCTATAAACTAAGTAATATTTCATAAGCCTGCAACATCACTGTTGGGTCTTACTGGATATTACTTACAAGTATAATAGATTATATTAATACTAGAGGTATCATTGTGCAGCACTTTCTTTAAGATTACAATAATAAAGTTTAGATAAAGGACTTCTCACCTCCTTTGGGATATTAACTGCAGACAGAAAAGAATTATGATGGTATTGACTAAGCACACAGTAGAATTTTTAAAAAAAGGAAAATTATTAAGCCTCTTTTAAGTCATTACTTTCACTGATAAAGTTTAATTTTTCCTTTATAAGTTACAGTTTGAGTCTTCACTCAACTCTCTGGAAAGTGCTAGAGTCTCCTTATACTCAGCACTGATGAGGCCATACCTCAAATCCAGTATTCAGTTTTGGACCACTCACAATAAGGACATGGAGGTGTTGGAGCACATCAAGAATAGGACAAAAAAAGCTGGAGAAAGGTCTGGAGCACAAGCCTTATGAGGAGCAGCTGAGGGAGTTGGGGTTGTGTTGTGGTTTAACCCCAGCCTAGAGTAAAGGAGGCTCAGGGGAGACCTTATCACTCTCTACAAACACTTGAAAGGAATCTATCAGTGCAAGGGTCAGTCCCTTCTCACAGGTAACAAGTATTAGGACAGGAGGAAATGGCCTCAAGTTCTGCCAAGAGAGGCTTAGATTAGATATTATGAAAAAAGTCTTAAAGGCTGGTCAGATATTGAAACAGGCTGCCCACGGACACAGTGGAATAACCATCCCCCAAAGTGTTCAAAAGGCCTGTACATGTGGCACTCAGGGACATGGTTTAGTGATCAACACTGTGGTAAGGGGTTAATGGTTAGACACGATGATCTTAGAGTTCTTTTCCAACCTTTATGATCCTATGATTTTATGAAAGGCAATCTCAGTTTTCAGTTCAAACTAGTCCTCATCTAAAATCCTCTGAGATGCTTAGAGATTTCAGTGTTCCTGCCTTCTTTGTAGCATTTCAAGTGAGACATGCTGCTTGAAAATACACTTAGTACTTAACTGTTAATGCTGAACATTTCCAGGTGTTTTGAAGGAAGATGCAAAATTTCTCATTATGGATTATTAGCAAAATAGTTTGCTAATAGTCTGCTCATATTTCCATTCAAATTTCACTGATTTCTATGTCCTTTCTCAGGAAAAAGAGGGAACACCATTACCCAGATAATAATTTTCTGGCAATTTGTATAAATATCTTATGTCCTGCTATTAATAATCTTTCTGAAACATATCTTTTTGACAGTACTATGTTCCCCTCTAATTTCAAATTGTTAAATAACAGCTGAGGAGTCTTACATGCAGCAGCTGATTCAGATGCAGTATTATGTTCAGATTGCACTATCTTACCTTAAGGCACCACTCTGATTGCTCTCCAGTAACCTTTTCCAGGTCTTGCCATAAAAACTACTAGCTTATAGCTTGCAGCAAACATTTCAGAGATGACTCTAAGCCAATCTCCTAACATGATGTTGCAAGTATATAAACTGACAACCACCAAGAATGATTCAAGGTATCGGTTTTCAACAACAGTGATGCAATTTATTAAACTCCTCACTGTTCCTTGCAAAATAAGCAAAGCTGAACTGAGATAAATAAGCTTTAAAATGTCATAATAAGAAATAGTATCTGAAAGAGCTAAATTGCTCACAGTAATGAACTGACACAAAACAAACAGCATTAATAAGTGACAGGGAGACAGACCTTCACCTCATTGCAGAGTTGTACCATCATTAACTGCGGGATATCACATTTTTTAGTATCTTGAGAGATACATTACTTACACTGAAACATTTTTTAGCAACCTTTATTCATAAAATATTTTACAGAAATGAATATGAATGCAATCAAGCATTAGTGCAAAAAATACATCCTAACCAACCTGTAACTGAAAAAGAAGGAAGAAGGCAATACATTGCTTGGTCATTACATTTCAGGTCACTAGCTGCACAGAGTGCCTCAGTCTGGCACTAGTTTCAGAGGACAATGTGAGTCACACCTGTGTACGATGTGAGCAGGTGAATGATTTGCTTTGCATGGTGGCAGAGCTCAAGGAAGAAGTAGAAAGGTTAAGAAGCATTAGGGACAGTGAAAGGGGTGCCCTTTCAACATGTTCATAAATGACTTGCATCAGGACTTGAAGGTATACTAAGCAAATTTGCAGATGATACAAAATTGGGAGAAGCTGTTGATTCCCTCGAAGGTAGAGAGGCCCTGCAGAGACCTAGACATCTGATTTGGGCTGGGCAATCACCAACTGTGTGAAGTGCTGGATTCTGCCCTTGGGATGTGGCAACCCTCGATGTATTTACAGACTAGGGAATGAGAGGCTGGAGAACAGAACTACTGCAAACAACACCAGAGAAGGCACTGCACTTGCACTACCTTGTAGTACTAATAATATAATTACTTTCTGCCTCTCATCTCAAAAGATAATAAGAAAAAATTAATAAAACCAGGTGAAAAATAGAACTCGTTCAGTTCTCAGAGAGCTCTTCCTCAAGAGCAAATACCAAATACCCTGAACATAGTTTTCAGAGACTCCCTCGAGGTCTTCCACAAAATTTTTCTCCTATAAATGATAACAGATACTTGAGCAGAAGCAATGTTTCTGCCAATAATTATAAGCATGGCTGACAGCTGATTATAAGCTATAAGCATGGCTGGCAGCTGATTATAAGTCACCATGCCATGAAGAGTGAAGCATACCAGGATATTAAATTTTCATGGAATAACATCCATTTCCAAACACTGGAAGTGAATAGTTTGTCTCTATTTATTGAGCATCATTTAAGGACTGTTAGGGTCTTTAAAACTTTTAGAACACAAACAAAAAAGCTTCTTCTCTGAATAAAATAAGAGAATAAAATGAGGCAGGCAGTGAAAAGTCCAGGACATGTTATAGTAATACAAGGCACCTGCAGTCATGGAAAACATCTTTGAGAACACATGCAAAAAATGGCCCTGCAGATCCCAGGGTAGAGGAAAAGGAGAGGAGGAGGTCCTCCAGGCATCGAAGCAAAGGTTCCTCTGCAGACACTGGGGAAGACCAGGGTTTCTAAGTTCTCAGCCTGCAGCCCAATTGTGTCATAGCCAAGGATCCCTTAGATGCCTGGGGGAAAGGGGTGGTGTCCTAATCACAGCCAGAAACAAAGTATCACACAGCGACTCACTTCCTGCTCAGCTTGCTGGGGTTGAGCGAGGAGTAAAATTGACAAAACTCATGGCTAGAGATAAAAATTTAATAGGGCAATGAAAAGCCACACGCAAGCAAAGGTGGCAACTGCAACATCAAAACTGCTTTTGTTGCACTGATGCCACACCCGTGCTGCCTCCTTCCACCGCACCACCTTCGATGCCAGCTGACTCGGCTGGTC
>NW_008691931.1:0-14316 GCF_000695815.1 Acanthisitta chloris
AATTTAAACAGAATTAAGATAAAGGGAGTTTGAACAAAATAAAGAATTTTTAAAAAAAAATAATACATGCTAGATTTTAGCACATTTGGAGGTCACCACTGAAAGCTCTTTTATGAATGACATCTAAACACCTAAGGTACACAAAGCACTTAGCTCTAGTGAAAAACAATGAGAAATAATAGTCTAAATGTATGTGCTGGTTTGGGCTAAAGTAGAGTTAACTTTCTTCCCAGTGGCTAGGGGGGGGGCGTGTTTAGGATTTGTGCAGAACACAGGGTTGATAATGCAGAGATGTTTTTGTTGTTGCTGAGCAGAGCTCACACAGAGCCAAGGCCTTTGCTGCTTCCCATACTGCCACGCTGGCAAGGAAGTTGGGGGGTGCATGGGAGACTGGGAGGAGACACAGCTGGGACAGGTGACCCAAACTGACCAAAGGGATATTCCATACCATAGGACATCATGCTCAGTATATAAGGTAGGAGGAAGAAGGAGAAAGGGGAGGACATTTGGTGTGATGGTATTGTCTTCCCAAGGAACCGTTACATGTTGATGGTCCCTGCTCTCCTGGAGATACTGAACACCTCCTGCCTGTGGGAAGCAGTGAATTAATTCCTTGTTTTGCTTTGCTTGTGTGTGCAGCTTTTGCTTTCTCTATTAAACTGTCTTTATCTCAATCCATGAGTTTTTGTAGCTTTTACCCTTCTGATTCTCTCCTCCATCCCATTGGTGGGGGAGTGTATGAGTGTTTTTGGTGGCTGCCTGGGGTTAAACCACAACTATGTTAAAAGATGAACCATATTTGACTTACTCAACACTTACTAGAGCTGGTAAAGATACTAATTCACAATTTCTATGAAGAAATTACTTTGAACTTTTTTTCAACATGTGACAACGGTGATGGAATATTTGAAGGACAAATGTTTGCTGATCATCATTGTCCAAACATAATTTTCTTCATTGCATCTGACCAGCTTTATCCATCTGTGCAGCACATAGTGCATCTAGTGTTCTAGAAATTACACTTTCAATGATCACCAGTCCAAGAGAACAAAACATTAAATTTAAGTGCTGAAAAGTGTATAGATGTAATTATGCAATACAAACATTATACATTTGTAGTAAATGGTGTTTACTTTTGTTCCATCCAATCATTTTCCTGTTGTAGAAGAGAGTCATGCTTTTAATTTGTAGCTCCTCACATTTTTACTATGCAAACCACTGAAGCAATAAATTTGTTAGTAATGAAGGAATAGTTCTGCCTATTGAAGCTTTAATGATAGTGGCATCACTATACAGATTTAACCTCATAACTATGAAAGAGAACAATGAAACTAAATTCATATGCACTCTAAGATATCCACAAAGTTCTGAACAGTACAAAATACTGTTAGTCCTTCACTGTGACTTTACTGATTAGTAGGTTGTTCATAGGTCATAAGTTCACCATATTTTCCAATAGATTACTTATTAAGCACTTCCATACAGATAACATTGTTTAAATAATATTTTTTCAGTATGAATTGTTTTAGAGAAAGAAAAACAATCTTTCTCATGTGCCAATGGCTCAGAAAGTAGCTATGGAAACTAATAGAAAAGGAGAAAGTTGAAAATCTCAACATAGTTTGAAGATACATTCTACCTGCTTCTCCTCTACTCACAAAGTGGCATTTGCAACCCAATTCCCGTTACCATTCTTGAATTTTTTCCTTAATCTAATTTAGTGTTTCTAAATTAGTATTTCTCTTGCCAGACTATTTTACCTTTCTTCCTATTGCTTAAATCTTAAATGATGTTAAAGAAAATATATTTCCCTTTATTACTCTTTCTTTCTTACCATCTCCTTCCTAAGTTTCCAATAAAATTTCCAAGTTGTATTCAGGAGCAGTAGCACTTATCTGGACTTTTCCTCATTACTCCAGTAGAAAATATTAGAAAATGCTGATGTTGTAAGTTACTCATGTAGTAGTTGGAAAATAATTGTAGCTAAAAGGTCTAAGTTGCATGATGAACATTTTGGATGTACAGTAAGAGCTTATCAGTGTTTTCGGAGGGAGGTGAGAAATTGCCACAGTTTTGATGGATTGATAAGAATACTGTACTATACTATTGCTATAGGAGCAATGTGAACTGTGTTTCCATATCAGAAGGTTCTGATGAAGGGTATTTTCATGAGGATTTTAATACTGGGAAAATTAGCAGTTACTAATGCAATCCCTTACAAACATTACTATTCACTGAGCAGTCACTACACAATAGCACAGGTAAGTCTTGTGAGGACCTAGAGAACAGTGCTATGATATTTGAGAGCAGGACACATTGTGCCAGAACTGAGGGTCATGACACCCACAGATAGGACTGTAAAGCTGATTAAAGAGAAACTGACAGCAGAACTGAGACTTGCAACAAGGAGGGATAAGGAATCATGTATTTAAAAGGTTCAGAAAGGAAACTGGGAAACTCATCCGCTGGAAATCATCCAGCCTGTGCACTTCCCCACCGGAGAAATTCTCTAAATACTCTAACTAATTTGATATTGAACCTTTCAGCAAAAGATTCAGTTTATTTATTTGGCAGTTATTGCCATATTGGCTTACTGTTTGGACAGGACATTGAGAAGGTCCTTATTAAAAAAAAAACACCTCACTTTGAGATGGCGAAAAATTCAAGAGAAAGAAAGAAAGTGATAAATGTTTAGTATTAAGTGATAAGATTCTTCACGCACAAAATAAGGCTGAAAAAAGAAGGTCCAAAGATTGTCTCCCAAAGTAGGACCCAGTTCTGGAACACCGCTTTATAAAGATTACCAAGTATTTAAGCACATTTTCAAAAACTAATTCAGAGCATTATTTTATACAGGTGTAATGGCCTACAGGTAGAGATACCTATTGCTTACTATGTCAAAGTCTTAACTAGTGAGAAGAAAAAAAGAGCATTCTCTCAAAATACAGAAACATAGTGTTCCAAATGATTCTCTGCGTGATGATTGTAAATTATTCCTTCACCTTGTAGTGGCTAAAAAAATCTAAAATCCAACTGATTGCAGACAGATGATTAATAGATTAATGTTATTAAAACTAATATTGCTTGCTATAACCACCTAGTCCTTCTTGAGGCATATTAGGCCCAAATTTTCCAACCAGTAATGCCTCTGATGAAGTAAATTATGCAGTTTGGCTTTACAGCTAGTCAATTTAGGTTTTTAACTTAGATAAAACTGCTTTATTTTCAGCAAGCTTTGAAGAAATAAGAGCTGCTTTCTATGGGATAGGTATCTATATATTCATTAAATGTTTTAATGAGCTGATTTAGATAAATGGATGAAAGGCAATGGCTTTGATCATAAAATACTATTTTACTCTCAGAAACCATCTCCTTCGCTATAACCTTGAATTATTTAGTTAAGGAATATCACTTTATTACACTTTATACTGTTAAGTTATACCAGTTTAATTTTCTACTGTTTATGTCTGAAATATTTGCACAACATCAAAATATTGCATGGAACAAAATATTTTAAAACCTAAATTTTGGGTTAGTAGATTTATTCATTAGAAAGTTTTGTGGCAAAGGTAAAAGGTTAGCTTAATTTAGAAAAATCCACTCCGGGAACACATCCTGGGACGTGCAGCATTACCATTCAGTGGGGCAGCCTAAATGACATCAGTCACACCTCCTCGGGTCTCAGCTGTAATAGGGTCTAATTTTTACCTCTCTGAAGAAACAGGAAGTCTGATGCTCCTGTCCATGAGCCTCAACTATAGCATATAGGAATATTTTAATTTTTATCAATATTATACCTGCTTGAGGCAGTGGAAATACCCTCTGATTTTACATGAGCCATGACAAGTCTCAATACAGAGCATAATGTGTTAGTAAGTGACTTATTATACCTATACTGGATGCTTTCCATCCCTTACAGACCTTAGCCCCTTTATCCAAGGAATCTAAATTTAACAGCATGGATACCTACAGGCCCAGCTACAGAAAGTAACATTTTCTTTTCACATACAATTTTCACATTCGTTGTTCATAGATGAACAGCTGAAGATACAATTCCTATCCAAAATCTTTATGAACCCTGCAGAAATGAAAAATACTCAAACCCTGAGAGTTATGTATCAATCTGTTCAGTGCTCAGCTAGAAAACTTGCATAACGGAGAAAAGCTGGTAGGAATCATTGGACTAGATTCTAGTTGCGCACAAAACATTGCAGGTGAAATGAAATATTTCATCAGTCTTATATGCCTATAACCATGGAGGTATAGTCTGTGATGGAAAGATGCAAATCTTGCTACTGATTTCATTCAGCATGGCATGTTTCTTGCATTATATCTCATATGGTAAATTGAAGTAAAAGTTACTTCTTTAGCCTGATGAACAAAGAAAACAGAATAAACCATAGATACCAGAAACCAGTTTAAAGTTGTAAAAAACTGCATCATCAAGATTGCCAAAGATTTGGCACGGTACCAGATCATCCTAAGAATGGAACTAAATGTGTACAAAGCCAACATGCACAAAGCAAATGATTCCTAGAATGGCAGAAACTCACTAATCAAAAGATTTGCATAATAATCACCCATCTGTATGAAGCACCATATGGCAAACAAGACTGTAATTTCACTAAATATATTTTCCAGGGGAAACAGGTTGCTTGTGTTTTCAACTAAGTGAAAAAAACCCCCAACCTAGTCATAAATGGCTGATACACCCAAGTAAGGGGAAACGTTTGATGTAAATATGCTGAAGGCAAGGAAAGCAATGTGCTGCAAGAATCTCACATCAGAAAACCATATTTCATGTGTGTAACAGGATATGTAAAAAAACAGTTTCTAGAAGAAGAAGAGGAGTGAGGTACTGGCAATGAATTACACATTCAAATCTTCATAGGATTTAACAAATAACTTCAAGTAACTAAAGTATCAAAAACTGAATTCTGTTTTAGCTTTTAAGAGTTACATGTGTAAAAATAAAATGAACACTTCAATATTACTTTCTTATACACCTTTGAAATAACAGAAAATGTAATCAAGATTACACACACAGGGATAAGCTCCAGAATTCTTGTATCTGTTTATGTAAATTCCAGGGATATTAATATTGACAGCTTCTCCAGGAACAGAATCAAACTGCAGCATATCTGTATAAACCACGTACCAGTCTTTCTATATTTAGGTAGCTGTGCTTCACCAGAAACATGAGTTCACTGATTTTATAGTAAACAACAATTTTAGCAAGGCAATACTTTCAATAAGGATTTTAGGAATGCTGTGGAACTGCATGTTTGCTGATTTTAACCATTGATGAGACAGCTTTTTAGGAAAAGCATTTAAACAGACAACTCTAGCCATTATGGCATCTAAATCCATTCCATGTCTCTTACAAATAGAGGTGCTTAGAGAAATGTCAAATCAAGGAAGAAGACAGAACCCAGCAATAGCTGAATGGGTCTATTTTGTGGATGCATTTTTATAAGTGTGGTGAGGAATCTCCTGCCTATGAAGAGGAGGACAGGGAAATACATTTTTGTAGATATATATTCTTAGCTCTTTGGAGCTTTTGACAGACCACTCAGTAAGAAGATACAAGAACAGTTTGGATTAATTTTCAAGGAAGAAAGCTGTTAAATCTCAAGCAATCTATGGGAGTAAACACATAAAATTAAACAAAAGAACAGGAAAAGAGTAAGAGAAATTAGAACCAGAAACTACACCAACTGATTGGAACTATATAGTAGAAACAGAAAAGATTCTTTTACTAATCCATACTTTTATTATGAAAAGTCCAAGTAGAACTTGCACCGAAGGGAAGTACCTTATGAAATATCATTTTCATTTCTGGCAAAAGGAAGTCCAAAAAAGCATCGAAGAGATTCTGCTGAGAACATGCTAATTTTTGCCTCCATGAACCATGATTTTACAATTGGAGAAAGCATTTCCAGCATGAAAGACCCTCTGAGCTGACTTCAGAAGCCCTAGAAACTGTCACAGAAATTAAAACAAAAATAAATTGGAAAGGTCTTTGCAAGCTTATCTAAAGAGATGTTACTGAGAACACAAGTGAACAAATTACAACTCCCTTTCATCTCTGGGTGCTATCCTGTCCCACAAAGACAATAGGAATTCATAATTGTGATGGAATTAGCCATGCACACATTTCTTCACACATAACAACTATTACGTGACAATATTAAAATAGAATCTATTCCAAAAGGAAAAGAATTCTCAAATTGCCATGTATAATAATGTGATTTTGCTCGAAGAGACTTTAAAAAATGCTGCAAAGTATGAAATTTCTGCCTTTTTTCCTACTCTTCATACTAGTAAGTACTTTGAACAACTGCATATTTTGGGGAACTTGGCTGACTTGAAAGAGATTTAGAACTGGACAGAAGACTTCACCTTCAATTTTTCTGATCTTATCTGTGTTCTTTAAAATTCTTTAAATTGTTAAAACCAATGATTAGCCATTGACAACACTAGTCTAGTTTCCTACAACTTAGTGCCTCTGCCAAAAAACTACCACTTAAACCAGCTTCATTTGCAGTCTCAGCAAAGAAACTAGGGATTAAAAGCTTGGGTAAATGGTAAAATTGGCACAAAATGGCACAATTATTCTACTGTTGCAGTGAGCTCCTCCAGCTCAGAAATGGGCAGTGTAGAAGAGCCCAAAGTGAAACTGTACCTATAGTTAATCATTCAGTTAAATAAAATATGATTTCATCTAATTTTAAATACACTTTCTCTGTATGTTCATGCAAAATCTTGACTATCTGAGAGACAGAGATGTTCTGTCTTGGATAATTTGAGATTATGGAATTATTTTGGAATCTATAATTTGATTACAAAGAAACAAGAGCTGTGAATTATTTTTCATGGACTTATATAGCACATTCCCATGATAAAATATTACTCAATTTAAACTCTGATTTTAAGCTTTTGCATATTACTAGTGTCTAAGGAAAAGTATACCAGTAACACGGTTTTGAAACTCTGACCTTCTTTTGACCTTTAATAACATTGCATTTTTAATTTCCAAAACTGGAGCACAGAATTTTAAGTCACTATCAGGGCCTGCAGATTCCATACAAGTTCTACAGTTTCAACCATTTAAATATTTCAATTGCAATGATTCTGGGGATCCTTAACAGTCACAGTATTTATTTTCCAGGGGAAAAAAAAAAGCAAAAATGCAAACTATTAATGGGTTTATGCAGTCAAGAAATTTCATATATTAAACTTAAGATCTTCAGTCATATCCAGTATATGTAAAAGAAGCTTCAGGCTCCATATTTATTTTAGGTATCTTGCAGAACTCTACTACTGCTTATATATTTTTATGAAAGAGAAGGGGTGGGTAAGATAATTAGTATTGTCAGGTAATCATAAAAACATACACGCATAGGGCAGGTAGGGGCTTCTAGTTAAAAGAAGTCTTTTTACTGACAGACTCTTCTGAACTTCTTATATAGTTGCACATATCTATCATGTTCATTTTAATGAGCTCTACAAAAAGGTTATGTTTTTGACCTCCAGAGCTCAAAGATCAAGTTATCACAGTTTCGCTTCTTGTTAAAAAACTCTGGAATCTATTCATATCATGGGCATTATATGACCAATTGTTTTAATGAAAATTGGGAGATTCTGAAATATGAGTCAAAGTGACGTGTTGCCTACAGCTCCAGTGTCCATAATTGATTCATCTTAAAATAATTACCATATCACCTATAACCCTGCCAAAGCATGTTTTAGTACCCAGGACTCCCTGGAGAGAGCCATGTTTTATTGCTAATTGGTGTAGAGAAGAGAAGAGAAGATGGAAGGAGAAGGCAGCTAGCTCTAACTCTATTTCTTCTTCAATGTTAGTATAAAAACCAGGTAATTATTCCTTTTTCTGCTGGTCTTCAGTGTTTCTAGGCTTGTTCAGTGCTTGCCTTTATGTAACTGGGTAGCAAGACTGACTGCAAGCTAATACCAGGTTTCCAATGGCAAAACCACAAACTTTGCCTAATTTTAGCAGCTATGGTGCAGTAATTTCAGTTTCCACTTTGCTTTTTCAGCAGAGTTAATGAAGGTGAGGCCCACACAGAACCTGAGGCAAAATATAAAAAAGCATGTAATTATTTCAGAAAGGTGGCAGTTGCCATGCAGTAGTCTGAATTTACTTTATTTTGCTAAAGGACATAGACCCATGCACACTCAGTAACAGAACTGTGATCCTGAATGTCTTTGCAAATGGAGGTTGTAATGGTCAATTAAACAGCTGCAATAGGAATGAGTGGGGTAAAAAAGACAGCTCCAGGGAAAGAAGAATGATTTTGGGGTCTCTATATCTGTTCTCCTAAACTCTGTGTTCAGTTTGCGTTTCACATACAGATTTTGTGTGTTATCTTCTGTATGTCTCATTTCTGTGACTCAGTTTTGGGCCTGTCAAATAATAAATAAAATCCATATTTACTTCACTTCTCTCTTCCTTCTTATACTCTGGCATAATTCCATCTGAGAACATAACAATGTGAAGAGCCTGGATATATTGTCAGATAGTTCATATTGCCCCTAAATGGTACCTGTAAAAAGCATGGGCTTTCCTGTAAGTTAAGAAGAAACTCTAATGACACTTTGTAATGGTCTCAAAAGCTCAGTTTTGAGCCAAACAAGACTACCAGAGACTTCAGAAACTTGTTATCCAAACACCATTATTATTAAAGCTATAATTAAATGTCACTCCTTTGTTCAAGCTAGATGTGAACTCTCAGTGGCAGATATGCCTCACTGTTGGTATAGGACCTTGAATTTAAAGCTGATGGTTGGGTTTGACCCAGATCTAGAAATGATACCTCTTGCATCTCACTGGACTGTCACACAGCAATATTTCTCAGATACATTGGAATAGAAGACTATTTTATATGAAATTTTCAAAAATAGTGTAATCAAATATGATAGCATGACTTTAAACACAATAGCTTTTTCATAATGATAATTACAGACCATCTAGTAACTCTCTGGAGCTTTACATACTTGTTCATTCTTTTTTTATTTATCTATTTTCATAAGATCATAGAATGTTTTGGGTTAGAAGGTGCCTCACTACTCTCACAGTAAATAATTTTTTCCTAACATCTCATCTAAACCCACCCTCTTTCAGTTTGAAGCCATTCCCCCTTGTCCTGTCACTACATGCCCTTGCAAAAACTCCCTCTTTATCTTTCCTGTAGGCTTCTTTCAGATACTGGAAGGCTGCAATTAAGCCACCTTGAAGCCTTCTCTATTACAGGCTGAACAATTCCAATTTTCTTTGCCTTTCCTCATAGTAGAGATGTTCCACCCCTCTAATCATCTTGGTGGCCTCCTCTGGACTCACTCCAACAGGTCAATGTCCTTCCTGGGCATTCAGGAAGTTGTGCTGCTGTGGAAAAGGAACATCAACAGGATGCTGGATTGCATCAACAAGGGCATGACTAGCAGAGATAGAGGTGTCATTATTCCTCTCTGCTCAGAGCTTGTCAGGCCACACCTGGAATACTGTGTTCAGTTTTGGTCTCCCCTATGGAAAAAAAGCTGTTCACAGGCTGGAGAGGGTCCAGAGAAGGACCACAAGGATCATCCAAGTACTGGGAAGCTGTCCATATAAGGAAAGACTGAGAAATGGGTTTGTTCAGCCTTGAGAAAAGAAGGCTTAGAGGAGATGTTATCGCCATGTTCCAGTACAAAAAGGGTGGCTGCAAACAAGATGGACACTCCCCTTTGACAAGGAGTCACGTGGAAAAGATGATGGGTAATCGGTACGAGTTAATCCTGAGGACGTTCCAATTGGACACCAAAGGAAATATTTTCACAATCATCCATTGGAATAATCTCCCCAGAGAAGTGGTGGACTCCCCAGTGTTGAACACTTTAAGATCCAGGTAGACGAGGTGCTGGGCCATCTTGTATAGACCATTCTTTTGCCAAGAAAGATTGGACCAAATGATCCTTGAGGTCCCTTCCAGCTTGGGATTCTATGATTCTATGTACATGGTAGAATTCTTATTTATAATACTAAACTGAAATCACCTTCAGGGAGTAATATGAAATTGGGTTCCCATTCAAAACCCAACACTTCACTGGCTACCGTCCTATCCGGCAGCAGAGGAATTGGTCAACATACTGGTCCAGGAGTGGGCCCTGAAGCAGCATAGTTCTACTTATTCTATCTTTGCTCAGGTCTTTTATTCCCTGATAGCGTCATGAGATTGATTAATCACTCCAGATGAAGCACATAGCTATGTCTGTCTTAACAAACATATTTTTAAGGAAACTCTTTCTTCTCAGGATAGATCTTCTGTTTCCACAACAGGCAATTTTTTACTTTAGGAAAGATTTTCACTAGGGAAAAAAAATACTACCAAGGAAGTAAAATGAAATAGGACATGAGGATTTGGGAAGTGCTTTAAGTCTAATTTTCCTTTTATCTACTCTATAGAACCAAAACTTTACAGAAGTTTCACATTAAATCTAAGCCAAAAGTTTGGATATTTTATTGTGCACCTGTGAAAATGGACTCAACTATGTTTCTTAATGTCCAGTTCAGAGCAGTATTTGTTAACCAATTGATTCTTGTGCACATGCTGAAGTACCAGTACAGCTGTTAAAATCAATGAATATCAGTCAAGTCTGAGTGCATCACTGATTTATCTGTATAAAGGCCTATAATTGGAATATATATTTGTAGAAGATTTAAAGAAAGATTGAAGAGCCAAGATCAAAGGCCAAATCCAACCTAGATATTCATTATGGTAGAACAGTTTTCTGCTTGCTATTTTCTCTAGGCAGCAACATGAGAGTGAAGTGGCTAAGGTTTGATACCTCAGCCTAAGCAACAAGATACCCATTTACAATTGATGAATTCTGGCACAAATTCAGATAAAGACTGAATTTATACTTAAGACTGATAAAGAAAGGCTTGGCTTTCTGACCTCAATAAAAGCTGTTACATCTAAAAACTTCTCCAGTTTTTCCAACTGCACCAACCTATCTCTAGAAAATATTGTTTACAACCCTGTCTCATCTATCTCAGTGTCAACATTGGTCCATTCTCTTACTATATCCATGAAAGCTGAAAGCCAAGACCCAACTCAAAGATCTTTCACGTTCCTTCAATAATGAAAAACTTTGTTTCAACATAGTATAACATTCCTATACATTCCAAAAACTGCAAATAAGAATCAAGTGTAAAAAAGCCCCGAAGTAAACCAAAAGAAGGTATGTTTTTCATCTAAAGAACACTTAACAAGTGACAGATATTCTGCCGTGAGATCACCACACTTTGCTTCTACAAAATGGAAGAATGACACTCCCTCCAAAGAGCTTTGTGATGTGCTGAGAAGTACTATACACTAATTAGATATTTATGAATCTTCCATGCTCACACTCTCCAGAAGTACACCTAATTTTACCTTTGCTTAAAAAAATCCTCTATCTTCATCCAACATTTAAAGGTTTTCTGGCCAGTACAAGTGCAGTTAAGGCAAATACCACCTTACTTTCTATCCATGCTATTTTCCCCTAGGCACATCTCTATCCTTTTTGTTTAATTTCAGTTTTGCTGATGGTTTTCCCAGAAAACATACACTTCAAAGTCTGGGGAAAATAATACTCACATAGAACCACAGAGCCAGAGAATTATTTAGGTTAGAAAAGATGCTTAAGATAACCATTAACTCAGCACTGCCAAGTCCATCACTAAACCATATCCTAAGTGCCACATCTACATGTCTTCTAAATAAAGACCTCCAAGAACAATGACTCTATCACTTCCCTGGGCAGCTTGTTCTAATGTTTAACCACCCTTTCTGTGAAGAATTTTTCATAATATCCAATCTAAACCTTTCCTGGTGCAACTTAAGGCCATTTCCTGTGGTCCTGTTCTTGTTACTTGAAAGAAGAGACAACCCCCACCTTGCTTCAACCTCCTTTCAGGTAGTTGTCCATGAGGTCTCCCCTGAGCCTCCTTTTCTCCAGACTCAACATCACAAGTTCTCTCAGCTGCTCCTCATAGACTCTTCACCAGCTTTGTTGCCCTTCTCTGGACATGCTCCAGCACCCCATGGTCTATCTTGTAGTGGGTGGCCCAAAACTGAAAGCAGCATTTGAGGTGTGGCCTCACCAGTGCTGAATACAGGGAGATGAACACTGCCCTTGTCCTGCTGGCCACACTATTGCTGATACAAGCCAGGATGCCATTGGCCTTCTTGGCCACCTGGGCACACTGCTGGCTCATGTTCAGCCAGCTTTTGACAAATACCTTCAGGTCCTTTTCCACTGGGCAGCTTCCCAGCCACTCTTCCCCAAGGCTGCTTTTGCCAGTTCTTACTTGGTGACTGTGAAGTTCCTTCTGTCAATGTAACTGCAAATATCCTTATTCTTCATATAACTGTCTCAATTCTGGAATACAGCTCATCTTCAGACTTCTGTTTATATTTCATGGAAGGCATTTTTTAGACAATGATTCTCTCTTCTTGCCCAAAACAAATTGCAAAACGTGTATCCTCTCCACAAAATGAAATTCTTTCATTCAGTTCTATTATTCCCCCTTTGCTTTAATACCCTCATCCGATGGCACATTTTAACAGATAGCTAACATCATTGAAGTTTCTCCAAAATGATATTCTAAAAAGCCTTCAAAAATCTTGGAAGCTTGACTTCAGTTAATATTTATGGAGTACTTTGGAACCATAATCTTTCTTGAGAATAGACACAGATATTTTTTAATTCACTGTCACCACAGAAATATTCAGGTTGGAAGTGACCTCTTGAGATCATCTAGTCCAACTCCCTTGCCAGCTAGGTTGCCCCTGATTGTCTTGAGTTGGTTCTTGAATATCTCCATAAATGGAGACTCTACAAACTCTGAGCAATCTGTTCCTGTGCTTGACAACCCTTGCAGTAAAAAATATTTTCTTGTCTTTCCACCAACATTTAAATAGCATCTTCATTAAAGGCAAGTTGCATATTGTAAATAATTCTCTAATTAAAACAATCCCACATGAAAATTAAAGACGTCCAAGCTAAGATTAATCTCAGTATTGTCTTGGCACAACAATTTTTGGGTTGAAAGCACTCTGGAACCTACTGGATCCAATTTTTCTATTCTTTAAGCATTCTCATCCAGTCATTCTACAAGTCTGTGTTGTCTCCTCTGGGAGATTTATTGTTGCTATGTTTGTATACAGAGTTCATTGTTTCAAGTGCTCTGCAAGTCAGATTACTCAAAGTATTCATTTTGTTTATTTCACTGCTGCTAAATCAAGGCAGACCTAGATCTTGTAAGAATATATGTTTTTTACACATTTAGACAAATTCCACACAAAGTATTGATTTTCATCATAGGGACCAATGATAAAATATGAAGGAAAATTACACTTATTCACTGTTATTACACCTTTAAAAAGGCCAATAGAAACCACAACCTAGGACTCAGCTTTTAAAGCACCTATTCAACACTGGAATCTTCACAAAAATTTAGACCTGAATATATTTCTATTACATACCTTCAAAGAACAGTACTAACCCTTCTGTCTTTTAGTGTCATAAAGAAACTAGCCGGGGTTTTTAAACGTGGTTACACTTTCAAGAACCACAATCTGTGACTCTGGAAGTCTCAGTACTTACTGGTGGTGCAGCACCAGAGGATACAGTAATTTGAAAATGGTTTTGCAGTTTGATTAATTACATCTGAATTAACTTTGCAGAGTTTGGACAGTATGGACTAAATTAGGCACAAAGCCATGCACTCAGCAATAACACTGAGCAGACTGTCATTAATTGAACAATTTCACTTGATGAGTCTGAATGAAACAAAGAAATAGGAATTCTTTGCTTAAAAACAAAAAGAAAGCCATATGTAGTCACATCTGAAGACCCTTACAAAATTCATAATCTCCAAAATGGCTCAAATAAAACCACGCAGGAAATCAATTTTTGATTGCTTAATTCTGCAACTTCAGTACTCTTTTAAAACAAGCATTGTAAATATAGTTTTAAAGATGTTCAAAAACAACTAAGCACAGGTATAACAGTATTCCAGTAGCTTATGATTAGATTTGGAATCTATCCTACAATCATAGAATCATAGAATGGTTTGGGTTAGAAGGGACCTTAAAGATAAACTAGTTCCAGCCCCACTGACATGGACAGGGATACCTTCCACTAGACCAGGTTGCTCAAAGCCCCATCCAGCCTGGCTTTAAACACTTTCAGGGATGGGGCATCCACAGATTTTCTGGGTAACCTGTTGCAGTGCCAATCAATTCAACTAATAGAATATATGTGTGTGTG
>NW_008691931.1:14345-33925 GCF_000695815.1 Acanthisitta chloris
TACCCTTGTATGTGGAATTGGAGCAAATAATCTCATATTTTTGGGTGTAAATTTCCAAATTCCTCCTCCTCATTCTAGATTTCAGCCCCTTGTTACAACATTATTTTAGTCAAGTCATCATTCAAATGATTGTAGCATAAGAAATTAATTTCGATTGATCTCAAAACGACACTGGATGTGGCACTTAGTGCCATGGTCTAGTAACAACAGTGGGGTTGGACTCAGTGATCTTTGAGGTCTCTTCCAACCAGGTTGATTCTATGATTCTAGGATTCTATGTAGCCTGTTTTCCAATAATGACTATATACATTATGAGAATAACTTTCATGTAATAACAGGAATATACTAAAATATTATTTTGCAGTTCTCCACTATGACATGATCACTGTATGAATTGTTAGACTTTCTAAGAGCATTTATGGTTATAATCCCCATTTCTATAAAGAGAAGCAAGGAAGACCACAGAAACTACAGGCTGGTCAGTCTCACCTTGGTGCCAGGCAAGATCATGGAGCAGATCCCCCTAGAAAAGTAAAGAGGTGATTGGTGGCAGTCAACATGGCTTCACTAAGTGCAAATCATGGCTGAAAAATTTTGTGGCATTCTATGACAGGTTTACAGCATTGGTGGATGAGGGAAGGGTAACTGACAAAATCAACCTGGTTTTGTGCAAAGCATTTGAAACTGTCCTGCTAGGCATCCTTGTCTCTAAACTGTAAAGACATGGATTTGATGGGTAGACCACTCAGTGGATAAGGAATTGGCTGGATGGTCTCACTCAATCAGTGTGATCAAAAAAGATCAAAGGCTCAATGTCCAAGTGGAAACCAGAGACAACTGCGATTCTTCAGGGGTCAGTATTGGCACCAGTGCTGTTTAACATCTTTGTAAGCAACACAGACAATGAGATCAAGTGCACTCTCAGCAAGTTTGCCAATGACACCAAGATGTGTCATGCAGTCAACACA
The DNA here is from genome assembly GCF_000695815.1 of Acanthisitta chloris. Lineage (NCBI taxonomy): Eukaryota > Metazoa > Chordata > Aves > Passeriformes > Acanthisittidae > Acanthisitta > Acanthisitta chloris. The sequence continues at coordinate 15,314 of NW_008691931.1, forward strand.
CTGGAGGCAAGGGATGCCACCAAGAGGGAAGAGATATCACCCAGAGGGAAGGGATGCCATCCAGGGGGATGCTGACAAGCTTGGCAGATGAGCCCAAGACAACCTCATGAAGATCAATAAGGCCAAACACAAGGCCCTGCACCAGGGTCAGGGAGTACACAATATTCTTTAGCAGGTATTTAGAATCATCAAGGCTGGAGGACACCTCTAAGATCATCAACTCAAACCATTAACCTGCCACTCTGCTGTAACCCCTAACCCATATCCTCCAGCGTCAGATCCAGACACCTCTTAAACACTTCCAGGGATGGTGACTGCACCACCTCCCTGGACAACATATTCCATTTTTCCTAACATCTACTCTGAATCTCCCCTGTCTCATCTTATGATTGTTCCCACTTAGTCCTCAAAAAACCACAAATCCTCTCACTCCTCTTACAAGACAATATTCTAAACACATTCATTAATCTGTAGATATTAGATACCCTTACCATATGGTGCAGAGGAAAATAAAAAAGGATCATATTTATTTTGATAGCTTTTTATAAAAAATTCTTCATCAATTCCAAACCATATTTGAAGACATTTATGTGAAAATCTGTACTATAAGGAATTTTCTCTAAGCATTACAAAATAAAGCTTTAGAAGCAAAAATGTGAACACATTCTTTGATTCACAGGCAGAAACTGTAGGCAAATTGAATTATTGCTAAAAAAGCATGGTATTATTTCAAATGCTCATTTTCTAAGTAACTGCAGTAATTAAAAATCTGTGTTAATTCCATGTTGCCAAATAAAGTTTTATTGCATTTTACATTTATTATTTTGTGGGAGTTTTTTTACATTTTCCTTTACAGTCAATTCACATTTTTTAATTTATGTTTCCTTAGGGTAAGCTATATTATATTAAGGCATCATTACAGATGAGGTTGTTGCCTAATTTTTTTCTAACTAATGTTACAGAGAAAAAAATCAGTCTACAAAGAATAAAAAAAGTTCCAATATTTCTCCCAATATTCTTTAAATCTTTTTTCTCTATCTTTGCTTTTCTCATCTCTTTTTGTATTCCTGGTTATTATCCGTACCATGCCATGCACATGCCTCTTTGCTTTAATTACTTTTTGTACTTGTTCATCCACACTTTTACTGCCTGTTGCTAAGCAACATGCATAACATTAGGACATACATTCATTTATCTTTGAACACGTTCTACTTACTATTTGTGTCATTCTTTTCCAATATTTTATCCCATTCCACACTGCTGTTGATTTCCACATTTTTTCACACTTTGTTCAGAGTAACTTGCCTAAGAATAGCCATACAATTTTTTTAACTAATTCCTAAACAGGCAATATAGTTTTAATACTTACTGTAGAAGGTACTTTTTTATTTTCATCTCCATTCAATAAAAAAAAATACGGAAAATATTCCGTATGAAGAAATGTATCTGTTAGTCTGGGCAGAGGTATGAAGTCAAGGATACAAGATACAGAAAACCTACCAAAAATAGACCTGCAGGAAGGCAGAAATAACCTGAGTTAGCATCCAAGATGGACCTTGTTTCATAAATATGGCAGAATCTTGGAGGCAGAGAGAAGTGTAAATTTGACATAGTTAAGACAGAGAAGCAAATGTAGGACTTAAAATGCAGAATGTCTTGGATAAACCAATTACTTCACCCCCTAGGAAACTGAAGACTTCCGTACTGTATGTTCATAGAAACATAGAATCACCAAATCATAGAATTTAGGGGTTGGAATGGACCTTACAGATCATCTAGTCCCATCCCCCCTGCCCTGGGCAGGGACACCTCCTCACTAGATCAGGCTGCTCAAGGCTTTATCCAGCCTAGTCATGAACACTGCCAGGGTTGGGGCAGCCACCACGTCCCTGGACAACCTGTTCCAATGTCTCATCACCCTTATAGTAAAAAACGTTTTCCTCACATCTAACCTAGGCTTTCCCTCTTTCAGTTAGAATCCATTACCCTTTGTCCTATCATTGCAGTTCCTAACAAAGAGTCCTTCTCCAGCTCCTTGTAGGCCCTTCAGATATTGAAAAGTTGCTATGAGGTCTCTGGAAAGCTACATAGAATTGCAAACAGGTTAACTTTGGTAAGCTTTCTCTGAAAGAATGTTAAGACTTATTATACAGACATCACAGGTGTCTGCTTTAAGCATTCACATTGACGCTAAAAACTGAAGAAGCTTGGCTATAAACTGTTACAGAATGTGGAATAAATTCAACCACCTGCCATCCTTCAGTCTCCCCTAACTATTAATTTTTATTCTCTGACATTCCTTCAGAGTCATGGAATATTTTAATAAATTCTCTTCAAAAACCAGTCAGGGTTATGGCAGGGTAGAAAGGGGTTAATAACGTCCTAAGGAATTAGTCTTGCTAAATAACAGATGCTGTCAGCATCAATCCAATTTTCTCTTCAAGAAAAAAATTACTTAGAGGAGCAGAAACAAGATGTTTAATGAGTAGAGAAATAATGAATCTAGCCTTCCATAGATTTGCTTCATCTACATACCACAATAACCAGATTTCTTAGTGACTTCTCACTTGGCAATACTTTCAATTCTCTTCATACTTCTCACCCTTTTCCTTGTTTGGCTGAGTAAGATACAGTATATGCCATATTTGATTGAAGGTTCAGGTATGTTTAAAACATACATACCTGTATAAAATGAGTAAATATAGGCTTAACAGAAAACTTGCCTCTATTTCTCAGAATTAATAAATAGCATATTTTCTGCATCAGCTGGAAAACTACACATGTTGCTAGAATTTTAAGTTAAATAAACTTAGGAGGGTTTAGACTTCCATTTGTCTCCAGTTTGGTGGAAATTGGCCAATGTGTTAAAAATAATTAAGTCAGGATAGACAGAAAGTGTGAATGCATAAGACTTACTTCCCTAGAAAACCAGAATTGCATATGATGAAACAAAAAATAGAGGTAGTATTGATCAAAAATCACCATATAGAATGAAAAGCCAAGGTGTCTCCCTATTCCAGAGTAGGCAGCATGCTGAAATCTGCTCCAGCTACCTCCTCTTAAGTCTTCATTCTACATGTCAGCACATACACAGTTGCTTCACAAGGCCTCTAACTTTGCACTGAATTATACAATAAAGACTGACCTCTTAAATCAAAGCTATATTTAAGCACTGTCAAAAGTGTTCTGTACCCCTCTGTGAACGTGTGCCAAATGGCACCATCCACAGGCAATCCACAAGATATGTGTCTCCTAAATCGCAGTTGTATATGTCACTCTTGAATCACATATTTGACACAAAGAACAAATCTTTATTCTTCAGCATGGAACTTCATCTTAAGCCAGTTTTTCCATTTATCCAAAAAATTTTGTTCCACTTTATACATGTCTTCCTGGGACTAAGAAACAATAAAAGTCATGAGGAGAAAGGGAAGAGAAATAAAAAGTTCCATCAACACAAAAATTTATTCTAAGATTTTTCTCCCATGCATGATACCAGTCATATATGAGCATTGTTTTGGCAGCACTATCCTCAGCAAACAAGCCAATCAAATCAAAGATCCATATCTCTCTGGTCACCAAAGGTAAACCACAGCTGTTCCTTGTTGTGTCTGGACATCTGTCACCATACTGGATTTTCCTAAATTTTCATAAGGTTAAACCAATTTAACTTGAATGACCCTGAAAAACTGTCATGATTGCCCATTAAAGCTGCAGTAGTAGATAATAGTTTCTTTAACATCTAGAAGGCCTCATACTATTGTCCTGGTTTTGGCAGGGATAGGGTTAATTTTCTTCCTAGTAGCTGGTACAGATCTGTGTTTTGGATTTAGTATGAGAATAATGTCAATAACATACTGGTGTTTTAGTTGTGGCTAAGCAGTGCTTACCCTAAGTCAAGGACTTTCCAGTTTCCTGTGCTCTGTCAGTGAGCAGGTGGATGAGAAGCCAGGAGGGAATATCACAGGACAGGTGACCTAAACTGGCCAAAGAGATATTTCATACCACAGAATATCATGTCCAGTATATAAACTGTGGGGGGGTAAATTGGCTGGGAGGGGCCAATTGCTGCTGGGGAATGGGTTGGGCATTGGTCAGTGTGTGGTGAGCAATGGTACTGTGCATCACTTGCTCCTCTCGGGTATTATTCCTCTCTCTCTCTCTCTCTCCTTTTCATCATCATCATCATCATCATCATCATCATTAATATTAAATTTTGTTTCAATTATCCAACTGTTCTTACCACAACTGAATTCACCTTCCCACTGGGGGTGGAGTGAGCTCTGGGGCACTTAGTCGCCACTGGGGTTAAACCATGACAACTATCAAGTCACAAAAGCATCAAAGAGTTCACCTGAGACTAGGAGGCTGTATATGGTATCTCATTACATTGGAAGGTCATGAAGATTTTAAAATGGAATAGCATATGCACTAAATAAGCAATAAATGTATATATGTGCCTCTGTAGGCTTCATTATACATTCAGTTCAGCAAGATAACATCATTTCAATTCATGACGGTGAAAAAACCCTAACAGTGTTTCATAAACAGATGAAAAACTTTCAATCATTTTTTATGATATTGTCACCATATTTCTTGACATTATTAATTGAGCTTGGGACTTAAATTAAGATTTGTTGTTAACAAAAACTAAATTAAGAGAAGAACAGGAGGAAGTTATGTCCGATTTCTGTGTAGGTACATAGATTTTCCACACCAAAAGTGAAAGTATAAACCAAGACAAAATACAAAATTGTCCAAACTATTACAAACCATTACTATGGAGAACAGTTAACATGTAAGAACAGTATTTTCCAAACCCATTAAATTCTAAGTACTGACACTGCTCAAGGGAAATCAGTGATCTTTGAACACTGATAGTATTAGTCACTTGACTTCGGAAGCTATAGTTGCTAAAAATTCTTTCCCTCCAGAGTTCTCTTTAGGCATGTATGTGAGGTATGACTATTGTTTACTTTCTTCTAAATGAAGGAGAAGAGCAAATGCAAAAGAAAATTCACTACCAGAAAGGGCCAACTGCAAAATCTTCCAGTCCCAAATAGCCAGGATTGTAAAAGTATGAAAAACAGAGGGAACAGAATGGCTGTGGAATACACATATATGAAACCACACATAGCACACATTTATTAAAATAAATCTTCACAAAAAAGGACAACATTAAGGTGAGAGTCAGAAATTAGTTAATTACAGTCCTGTTAATTAAATGCATCACTGACTCCTTACTGACCTTTCTACTAGATGAGTCCAGACAGGACTCCATTTGAAGTGTTTATGAAGCACAGTTTGTCAGCATGAAAAAGTTAGTCTGAAGAATTCAACAACCTTCCAACATAAAAGCCAGGAGGAAAAGAGTAAAGAGTTGATGTTCACCTTCTTTCCATTTTTTTTCTTTAATTCTTTCAAATTAACCATGATATGGCCTTTAAATCGGCAAAAAAATATTCAATTTTTTTACAGAATCACTATTTTTCACTACAGAATTAATATAAGGAGAAATCTATTAGGTCCTTAAATTGGAATAACACTCATGCTCAGAAATTCTAGTCACAGCATATTATGTATATTTATGCATAAGCAGAAGACAATGCCACTATGTATTTATATTCACTAACCTAGGTAAAGTATTAACATTGCATTTGGTATTGTAGTGCATATACCATATTAACGTCACCCACGGGAGAAGAACCCAGCAGATAAAAACCAAGAGAAGGAAGAAGAGATTTGCCAAGTTCTTGATTTAGATGTGTAAGAAAAGCAGTTTAGTATTTATTAGATTAAGCAAAAGACACAGTTAGTTGCAGTAGACAAATCAAACTTGCCTGTCAAGAAAACAAGGGCTGTTAATTTGCTCATTTCCTAGAATTGTTTGATTACAAAAGAGATTAACTGTACTTGGAGTTTATAATCAGGGGACAAAGACACACACATAAAACACAGTAGACAGACTGATGAGGAATATACTAAAAATAAAACCTGAAAATCCTTAATACAAGGTTGTTACCAAAAAAAAATAAATCATTATTTTAGCTTGGCTAAATGTACTAACTAGTTAAATTACAGAGATCATTGATCACTTTCTCAAGAGTAAAACTGCATTCTAAGTATGGAATTTGGGTTGCTTTCAGCAAAGACTCATAAATAGCTTGGAGACTAAGACTTCAAATCATGAAGGACTTGAAATAATTTCTTTACCTGTTTCTGCAGGCCATTTGGCAATATAAGTGATGGGTTTTCTTAATAGAAAGATCTAAATTTATCTCACTATGTACTTTTGAGTGTAAGAAATATGACCTCTGCACGTGTCTGAGCAACCCCAGGACTGTGCTCCACTGCTTAACTCCACAGTGCACTAAATGCCTTCTACTTACACAATTCTGACAATGGGCCTTCAAATCAATTGAGTAATTGATTGAAACATAATCCATCAAAACACTGGTTTTCTTGACACTGGTCTGTATTTCCCAAACCAGTTACGTTGTAATTCCATAAAGTTTCAAACATTTAATCAAGTTCTCTAAAGAGAACACTTCAACTGGTATAAGACTCCACAATGGATAAAAGCCAGATCCTAACTATCCAGGAAGTCTTGGTGAATTCTAGATTGTTAGCAGAAAGTTGGAATTGAAGAAGGAAAAGAAGAGGGGAATCTCTGCCTCTTTGCTAACCAACAGTCTGGATATCAGCAATGTGCTCTGACATTCAGAGTTTGCTAAACACAGTAAGGACCGAGATTAAATTGAATACGCCTGCAATGCTCATACACGTGGCATTTCCCATGCCAAGATAGAAAGATTATGTCATGCAAGTAGTCCTGACACAGGACATAAAGCATTGGTTGTACATCAGATTTTGACAAAAGGCTCGTTTTGTCTTGTTAAAATCAGTCTGGGTCCAAACATAAATGAGGTCACATCAGGTTATTCCCGTGCCATATCATGTGATGATAGAATCGTAAGTTTAAACCTTCAGCAGTGTTGGCCTGGCTCTGGAAATAAATAAGTCAAAAGAATTGATTTAGAAGGGTCTATGCAGAGAATACAATTACAGCTGTTGTTCAATTCTAGGATACAGAACCTGAACAGGGACAGTTCTTGGTTGAAATGGAACTATGAGTAGCTATACAGCAACATAGGAAGAACAACAGGATAGCTAACAAACAAATAGCTTCCTCCCTCATTAACTGCCTATCACAGTGGGGATCATCAGATGTTCCAAATAAAGAATAATTATGGAGCACTTTACTTACTAGCAAGTTTTTTTTTCCTATTCCTTGTTTATAAACAACATGGACAAAGAAAGAAATATGGGGAAAATAGCTGTAATTCATAGGTGGCATAGGGTGGGATGGGATGAAGAATTAAAAATCATGGGACTTTCAAGAGGCTAGAAACCAAAAACCAATGGGGTGAGAAATTGCCATGAAAGATTTTTTTTTTTCAAATGAAAAGAGAATTTAGCATGAATCAACTATCTTTCCTACAACTGTTACAGGACACAGACACAGTGAGAAAATCTGAAGACAAAATTTCTGGTCACACCAGAGTAGGAAGTCTAGAGTGGGGTAATTCTCCTCAAAAATGAAGACTTTTTTTCTATATTCATACAGAACTTTCCCTGACTCAATGTGTATACATTGCCTTTTGTCATGGTACATCATTGTGTGGTATCATTAATGTACCAAACCAGCATATGCTCAAGTGTATCTGTAATCCCATTTTTTCTAGGTTTCCATAATTAAAAGGGAATCTTCTCTTGACAATAAATTCATTTTAAGAGACTTGGAAAGAAAAACTCAGTGGATACATTTCAAAGAATCAGAAACCATCTTAATCTTTCAGGATTTATGGCATTATGCTTTTCAAATTTCTGAGAGAAATATTACAAGAAAAGAATAGAAAGTTATAAATCATATTAAACGAATAATTCTGTGAATAGTTGAACTAATGATGCCTGATTTCCTGTAGATTTGGATGTTATGATTGACTGACTTTTGAGTCTGTGATGGAATCTTTGTCTGAAGCTTCTCCACAGATGAGTGTTCATAAGGTTTTGCTTCCATGTAGACTCTGTGATGCCTGCTAAGATTCATTAACTCGTGTAACATTCCTTTCCTCTCTTGGGGTCTTATAGCATCTTGTTGTTGTATTTATAGTATCTCTCTTCTTCTTTGTTCACCTATTTTTATGAAATTTGCAGAAATCCAATTATTTATTTGATCTCAGCTCTTTGTGATAATTCACTGAAACCAGCCTGTAAGTTCCAAAGGTATCAGTGAGTGAACACCCATTATCCTACAAGCCCTATCAGAAGTCAGTTAAAACTCACACAGAAATTCTTGTAAAGCTGAAACATGACCATTTTCATAAACTTTATCCAGTTCAGGAACACAAGGATTGCTAAGAGCACATACATGCATGCCGAGGAGAAGTAGTGAATAAATTCCATATTCTGCTCTGCTTGCACATGCAGCTTTGCTTCACTTATTGAAGTGCCCTTATCTCAACCCAGGAGTTTTCTTGCTCTTGCTCTTCTGATTCTCTCCCCCACCCCATTGTGGGGGCAGTAAGTGAATCACTGCCTGGGGTCAACCCACCACAAATAGCAAAGGATATTGCTAAGTAATTTGATTTCAAAATTGGCAACAGAGTTATAGATAGGAAAAGCAAACCAAAATTCATTATTAATACTAACCAAAAGACACATCTATCTTTAGGTGTTAACTCATAATGTTTTCTTGCAAAGTATCAGCCCACTCAGGCAGAACTTCGGACAAATACAGCCTTAATAATGTGTAGGTTCTCTGTGTCATGAATCGTGAAACAGGTACTGCCTTGGAAAAGAACTTCTGTTAGGGTACAGCTTCTCAATATAAAAACCATTCAATTTGGTTCTTGTTCCCCTGAACACCCTTAGTATTGTTTTAGACTAACTATGAGGACCTCCTTTTTCTCCCCCAATTCCTCTTTTACAAGGTTGAAACAGTGGGTATTTGAAGACAGCTGTTGGATTTTTGTTCACCTCACACATACCAGTTAAGGACAGGTAGGAGAATCTGTTTGATTATTTTTCCTTTCTGTCTTCCTGGAGTGAGATACTGGTTAGAGGAAAATAACTCTTAACTTTAGTCCCTGACAGGAGATTGTAAATAAAGATGCTGAGTCAGGTCCTTTACACTCTGATGTTCAGTCTGGTTTACCATCTTTTTTACCAGTCTTAGGGCAATGGTATCTTATTTGTGGGCATGGGACAAGCTTTTAAGCCATGATTGAAAAAAAAAAGTACATACACTGATATGCACGGGCAGACAAAAAATGCATCTTTTCTATTAGATATGGTTCTCAAGAGATAAGGAAAAAGACTTGTATAGGTGATGAAGTGTGATAATATGAAAGGCTGCAAGACAGTTGCTTAAGAAACAAGAACAACAAAGGAATAAACTACTGCAGGCATCACCAGAGCTGGAATGACATTGTACTGTGTACTATGTTTCCATAGCAACTAGCCATAGGAAGATGAATGTCTCATATTCACTGTGCTCTGCAGTACATGTCTATAAATCAAACTTGCATAAAAGAGCATAAGATTTCTTCCATGAGGTGGCTCTGAAAAACAGGTTATTTTCTCATTACTAGATAATTACATGAAAGAAATATGAGACAATTAGGTCATTTTTTTGTATGGAAAGTACCAATACATACAAAAGTACTAATATACCTCTGGTGTACTAATATACCTCTGGTGTGTGATTCTATCAATCTAAAGGCACAGTAGCATAAAATGCAGATCATGAATGCCTTTTTTTCTTCCTTAAGATCTGATATATGCTTGCTAGATTTAAAAACTGTATGAAACTTTCCTGTCCACTTCTGGTTTGTAAGGCATTTTTCATCATTTATAGGTTAACTCACATTCACATGTGATTGGTTTTCAGCTTACTTTTGTCACTATTCCCATTATCATGTTCTGAGGTCTTAGCATACAAATAACCTATTTTTCTAAACAAATGGTGCAGCTAAGGCAAATATTTTGTCAGCATCTGTAATTAATAATATTGTATCATTTGAATATGGCATTCATATTTACAACAAAAAAGGAAAACAGTACTTGAAACATTTTTTGAAGAATCTGAATCCACTTTAAAAGACAGTATGTTCACTTAAGACAGCCATTTATCACAAATTATTGTTGCAAAGGACTTGACACACGTCGTGTCCATGTATCTACATGCACATCAGCATTATTTTAATAAAGAAATTCTCGTGTGTGCTACCTCATCATGAAAAAACATACCATCACATCATTTACCTTAGCAGGCTCTTCTGCAATTCCTGTGTCAAAAACATTGAGTTTTTACAGTACAATGGCATTTCAATCAGGTGCACACCAGGTGCATGATAAACACTTGAGCATTTTGTTCAGTATGACTGCAATATTAGCTCAGAAACAATAAATGCTACTCTGCTGTCCAGGCAAGATTACGGCCAGTTAATACAATCAAATATAAACTGAAAACTCTCCCACATTCTCCAAACTTTAGCAACAGCTGTGTGCAGTGTATTACCAACATTTGTAAGAAAATAACCCCTCAGGAGAAAGAACACCTACATTAAATATTATTTTATCAGTATGAGATGAAATTATGTTTGTCCTATTCCCAAGGAATTTAAAATATCCCACAAACCCAAAATAACTCTTTACTATACTTAGACTACAGAATGAGGAATCTTTTTTCTGACATAGTGCATTTAGCACCACCACTCCATCCTGAAGCTCTATTACCAATTCAAATTAATTCACTGTACCTTTACACATTTATAAAGGAATATCAAATGCTAAGGTAACACAGAGGTATTAGCTGTATGTTCCATGTCCCTGTATTCCAGCAAATTCAGTACAGCTATTACTAATGACAGGCCACCAACTCTGCACTGAGTTTGCTAGGTCTGAGGACTGAGGCTTATCAGATTTTGAACTTGTTTCACCTGTCTTGGAGGTTTTACTTGCTTTATCTGCAACAGCAGTTCTTTCAAGGACCAGATGACTATGTCTGATTTGTTCTTCTGAACTTTTTAGAGGACAAATACATCTTTTTACAGACAGTAGTAACAAGAATTTCTTCTACGTAAAATGAAATATTTATGAGTTTAAGGTAATGATGTAGAGAAATATAAACCTGGCATGATAGCAGAGGCCTTTGGATGCAATGACACAGCACATAGACTGGAGGAGTACAGACAAGGGATGTTAAGATACAGGGCACAGGCCAATTGCTTCAGGACCAAGACCATAAACAACTCATCAATGGCCAGTTAAAGGAATGCAGACACAGGAGCTGGACAAAAGTGGTTTTATAGATGACAGAGCAAAAGAACAAATATTTGAAATATATAACATGCATCATACACAGTAAATTAGGATGCAATGTGAGCTGGCAGACCAGTGAAGGAAGGGTAAACTGTGCTGGAAAACACAGAAAAATGACTCAAAGTAGGTGCTAGAGTAAAAGAAAAGAAAACATGAATATGAATATTATGCTTCTTCTTGTGAAGAATTCAGCATAATGGTAATTCACCCTACCATGTCTGCCCTGAACCTGTCAGCCTCAGGACCAAGGTGGGCAGTGGAAGGCTGAGAATAACACCAGAAAAAGGGGTAGATGTTAGGAGATGCCTAACATATTTAACTGCATTGAGACATTTTGAAGTGTAGTATTTTTTCCTTTTTTTTTCAATTATTAAATCTGTACTAATAATAATTCTGTAATTAGACTGCTAAGATTTCAGTATATAATAAAAATAAATATTGGCTTTATGCATGAGGTGTTTCTCCTCTGTAGCCATATAAGATTTTGAGCATAACAGCTGTTTACAGATAGGTTAGAAAAGTAATCCATTATTCTTTAGCTTCTTGCTATATTACAGTGAACATTTTATTTTTATATTAATAATATGTATGAATGATAAATACAAGAATTCCATGTCTTCAAAACTGAAGGACTTATCTTACTGGCTGAGTTACTTCCAAACAAATCATTCACACCACAAAAATTAAGCTTTATGCTTTGCCATGCAATGTATTTAAAAATATTTTTCAAGTAGCATTTACTGACAACTGTAGGATGAGATAATTTTTTTTTATGATTTGCAAATTACTCTCAAAATTGTATCCCTCCACTCTGGAGCCAATCTCACCTTGCAAGGAATCTCACCACTACTGCCCTGCAATATGCACTACAGTTCAACTGAACTTTTCAAGAGACACCTCTTGAATGCAGATTTCCTGATTACAGAAGGAAAATGTAAAAGCAAATTATTTTAGGCTCCTTAAGAAGCAGCACAGGAAACAAACTACTTTCTGTATCTGGCAATATTTATTATTTATAGTTATTATAAATTCTATGTACACAATCTATATTAATTATCATATTATTCAGACATATTATTTGTTTATAATCTTTATTAATGAAGGCACTGGAAAAGTAATGCGCTGGAGCTTATATCTTTAGCTGTGTGATAGAATCTAGTAATTTCAATTAACTGAAATATATACAACAAAAAGATAACAAACACATTCAGGAACAAGGACAATTCATTAATCTTACCTGAAGGCTTCAACTATGATGCTTCCAGACAGCTTAGAAGAAACAGAATTAGAAGTCTCTCTGGAAGTCTTCAAAAGTCAAAAATCTCTCTTTTAAATCAAGATTAGGCAAGAGAAAACTAATGTAAGTATAGGGGATTTTAAAATTAGTTAATACAATTATGTTTGCATGTAAGCTAATCAATTCCCATTTCTGAAATGATTATACACATTTTAAGTTACTGCATTAGCAAAATACATTAGAAAGGTTACAATATATAGATGAACAGGCTAAAAAAAGATTTTATACTGACTACTCCTTTTTGTCACTGTGAACCCTGTTCAAAGGTATTTTGCCTATGTGTACAACACTCTTATTTAAGCTTGAATTTTAAAAGTAGACATCCTGAATTAAAAATTTCAGGTTTGTACAACTTTGAAAATGTAGACTAAAATATGCAAAATTACATTTCAAATCTACTCTTTTAATTGACTTTTACTTTAATTAATTTACTTTGAGCTTTGCATTTCAAAAACTTTTTTTTTCATGATTTCTCTTTAAGTTTAATCCTGCTAAATGCATTGATCAATCACTTAGGTTATGAATTCCCTTCCAGATCCAACTGGAAAATAAAGCATCTCAAACAGAGCTATCACAGACTGTGCAGCAGACAGCAAGACAAACAAAAGCACAGAGCTTCAAACAGTTAAGTCCTTTGAAATAACTCTCTAAAAATAACACTTCAAAAGCTACTTTTAGTTCATGGCAAAAAGCTGAGTGCATGTTTATCTGATCATCCCAACATCTGATCTGCCATATGTTTTACTTCCCCTCTTTCCAAGGACCTCAGATTGGGAAGAAAAAGGCGAAGATCAGCTGGAAGTCCATCAGCTCTGAGGTTCATGATGAATTTTTCATTTTTCACGTTGGGGTTGGATGATCCTCTGCTGTTTAGCAGGAACAAGAAACAATCATCACATCTAATTCCCAACAAGAATGAGAAAAAAATCCTTGTTGCATTGGTTTCCCTTCCTTGGTCTATCATGAGAAGTAGAAAAGATCAATAGCCACCACCAGGGACAGAAAATGGTAAAACTCGTGGCATAAATGAGTGGAGATATTTGAGTAACATACATATAATGAGAGATAGTAACAGTAAATAGGTAGAGTGAATGACTAGAGATTTAACAGCTGTAGGAGCTCCTACTACAACAGACAGGGCTAGAGTCTAGAATGCTGCAGCCAACTGACCCTGACCTTATTCATAACATCATCACAATCTTTGTTAGTCCTAGTACTGCTTCAATTAACTTTGCAGCATCCAGAATATCTCTATATCTTTTTATGTCCTTCAAGTGTTTTGTTTTGCTTAATTGTTTCAGAATTAAACCAATATTCCAAATATTTAGAAGGAAAAAAACTTACCTTCCATATCAAGAGCTGGTATTAGCAAATATTTGACTAGTTTCATTACTGTATAATTGTGCAGCCTTCTTTGCACTCACCAGATTTAGAAGTTTTTGAAATAGTGGACATAGAAAAATGTAAAACATAAAGATATCTCCCTGCAAAAAAAAAAAAAGTTTCTGTAAAGTATGTAAAACTGTAGTCTACTAATTACACGTGATTTTAATTATATAGACAAAAATAAAACTGAAATAATAGCCTTCAAAGTTAGATCATGATCATGCAAACATTTCAATATAGTTTAATTTTTCTCACATATTTTCTATAGCTGACTATAATGCTTCTGATTACTTCCACTTTTTCCTTCCTGTTACCTGCCATCTCCTGTTTCTTTGCACTGGGGGAAACCTGGGCTTTTCTAAGTCGATGGCATTTGCATGCCACAGATAAAGATCCATGCTGCATAAACAATCTACCTGGCATCAATCCCAGAAGCTAACTGTGAAATAATGCATAACCTCAGCTATAGATTCCTGTGAAATTCACAATAAAATTGAGTATAAAACCTGACTGCTTATTCCTCCTGTATCAAAGTCTTTACTTGTACATTTATCTTATCTTTCTAACGAACCAAAAATGAAAGAAATTGAAACATAAATCTACTTTGTAAGCTCTTAATTGATCATTTCTTCAAAAATCAAAGTAAAATATAAAAATGAAGAAACAAAATCTGACCCCAAAAATTTCAGGCCTCTCCATGAAACATGCAAAAATCTCAGTGCAAAAATTCTGCAGATACATGGCTTTTTGGAAAAAAATATCCTACTTCAGCTCAATATTTTAACACAGATATAATATTTAAACACTTTTCTCATAACTTCATAATATATGCCTTATGTTCATTTAAACCAAATTAGTTTTCTTGAGAAGGCAACGTGACTGTATCCTGCAGGAATTTTTCCTTTCTCAAATAACATAACAAAAGCTCTGCACTTCTCTTGCTTTTGATTCATTCATATCCTATTCTTTCTGCAGTGGCTCAAAACCACAACTCCTTTAGCTCCACCTGCTGTCTCAATTCAAATCATAAACTTTGAGTGCACAGATTTCCAGTGTTTCTTCACTTATTTCTTCTGGGAAAATCATATATTAAGGACTATTATAGTCTCAATTTCCAGGATTACACAGCCTTGCTGCTTTCAGCTGCTAGGTTCTGTACATGCACCATTTCTTTAATAACAGAGGTTGCCCAAACATACTGAACTTGACTGCATGAACAGTTTTGCATTCAATTGGATAACTGTGGAAGTGAAACTATAAAATGCAGTATAAGCTTCCCATCCATTTATTTTTTTCCCTTCCAGAGTAACATAAGAGTCCAGAAAATTATAGTATACAATTTTCCTTTTATAGAATGACTCCTATTATAGAGTCCTGTCTATACATTGATCTTGAGAGTTGGAGATTTGTGTGCTACTAGAACAGGCTGTAAAGCTAAGTCAACACACAAAAAGGTCATCTTAAAATTATTAAAGCTAATTAGGTATTAACAAATCCATAATCTATATTTTAGTTCACTATTTTTGGTTCAGACATTCATGTGGTTTTTATCTTGAAAAACTAAAAGAAAATAAAAATCTTTATTCTGTATTTCTTGCCTAAATTAAAGATCTACAAGGCGAGGTGTGATTTAATGAGCTTGGGTTTTGGCATCAATGCTAAAATAAGCAGAACCAGCCTCCACAATACCCTTCAAATATATTAATACAAATGCTTGTGGAGCCATGAGGCATAAGGGAAGAGGGAACTTACTGATAAAAGCAACCACAGGTTTTTTTGCCACTTCATTTTTTATATGAATCATTTCTCCAATGAGACTTGCCACATGACCACACAAACAGAAGTTTGGGTTTGATCGATAAGGTCAAGGACAAGAGAAACAAGGAAAACTATGTACATGGGGAGGTTGTTTCAGAAATAGATTTATTGAACTGTGGTGTAGGACTCCAGTATTTTCCCAGATTAATAATGGATTAGTACCAAAAAAACTGATAGAAATTTTCATTACTTACCAACTAGGACACTAAAACTACTAACTTTCTCTATTATTAATATATATCATGTTGCTATTAAGAAATGTCACTTTGAGCAGCAAGAATGAGTTCAAGCTAAATATAACACACAAGCAACAAAAAATTACAAAACTAAATGAAATCACATGATCCTCTTTAATAGCTACAGTCAGCTCATTTATAGAACTACAGAATAGAATCATAGCATTATTTAAGTTGGAAAAGACCCTTAAGGTCATTTAGTCCAACTGTTAACCCAATACTGCCACATTCACCACTGTACCATATTCCTAGGTACCACATCTACATGTCTGTTAAATACCCCCAAGGATGGTGCCTCCACCACTTCCCTGGGTAGTCTGTGCCAGCTCTTGATAGCCCTGTTGGTGCTGAAATTTTTCCTAATAGCCAACCAAAACTTCCCCTGATGAAACTTGAGGCCATTTCCTCTTGACCTATTGCTTGTTATTTGAGTGAAGAGACTGACCCTCACCTTGCTACAACCTCCTTTCAGGCAGTTGTAGAGAGCAATGAGGTCTCCCCTCAGACTTCTTTTCTCAAGGCTGAACAATCCCAGTTCCCTCAGCTGCTCCTCATATGACTTACTCTCCAGACCCTTCACCAGCTTTGTGGTTCATACATATTACACAACAGTAGCATCTAAGGCATTTAAGTAAGAAAATATTTTATTCTAATTAAAATGAAACCACTTCTTTTTAATCCAGTAAACTAAGTACGTATGTAGTCCTAATTAATGTCCAAATCTTAAACTCGGTATGTTTAAATGAACATGCTAACTTTATAGAGATCAGAGGAACTGCAACATTCAAAACCAAATTTTGGGGCATCAGCCTCAAATTTTGTTATTGTCTTTAAACAGTTAAAGAACTCCCTGTTACAGTACTCACATTGGAGACCAATTATTTACTGAAACATAATCAGATCAAAATTCATTTGGTAAATCTGTCTAAAATTAAAACTTCAGCAAAAAGAGAGAAAAAATGAGAAGGAAATGAAAAAATGTATTTGCATTGTTGTGCTGGTTTGAGCTGAAATAGAGTTAACTTTCTTCACAGAGGCTAGTATGGGGCTATGTTTGGGTTTTGTGCAGAACACAGAGTTGATAATGCAGAGATGTTTTTGTTACTGCTGAGCAGAGCTCACACAGAGCCAAGGCCTTTGCTGCTTCCCATACTGCCACACTGGCAAGGGAATTGGGGGTGCATGGGAGACTGGGAGGAGACACAGCTGGGACAGGTGACCCAAACTGACCAAAGGGATATTCCATACCATAGGGCATCATGCTCAGTATATAAGGTGGGAGGAAGAAGGAGGAAGGAGGGACATCTGGAGTGATGGCGTTTGTCTTCCCAAGGAACCGTTACGCGTGATGGGCCCTGCTCTCCTGGAGATGGCTGAACACCTCCTGTCTGTGGGAAGCAGTGAATTAATTCCTTGTTTTGCTTTGCCTGTGTGTGCAGCTTTTGCTTTCTCTATTAAACTGTCTTTATCTCAACCCATGAGTTTTTGTTGCTTTTACCCTTCTGATTTGCTTCCCCCATCCCATGGGTGGGGGAGTGAGAGAGCAGCTGCATGGTTCTTGGCTGCTGGCTGGGGTTAAACCACGACAGTCATTTATGATTCTATAGCTATTCCAAAATGAGTCTGATTTTATGTACTATATATCTCCTTTACTGTCTTTCAATAGGTTCTTACCCCACAACTTTATCTGACAGGAACACTGGAGTGACACATGTTGATTAGTGTAATACTCACTAATATTAGTGTGCTACCAAGATTTATTAATAGTACAAAAGCAATAAGCTAAATGACTTGATGAAAACAAAAAAAAATTGACTTTTCAGAACTGAATTAGGAGGTGATCAAAAGATCCCTGGAAAACATCTTTGAATAATGTAAGGAATGGAAAGTGAGTGTATACCCAAGAAAGCACAGAGGTCCACTTTGAGCTATATTTATATTGCTTTTTAACATGACTGAGTGTTCCTGAGTCTAAAGTCTTGCATCCATGTTATCAGAATACAAGACTGCACACATTTGCATCACTGAGACAACTCACACAAGAAGAGTTCTAGTGCAACCTAAGCAAACTCCATTCTGGAGGGAGGACAAGCTAAACATGCTGTGACCAGTTAACCTAATGCTTTATGTTCCACTTGGCCTGCAATACTTTTCACAGGACCATGTCAGGTGTAAAAACAGACTAGAGAGTCCTGTTTAGAAAGCTTTGATCAGGTGTGCCAGCAGAGCAGCTGGAAGTTGTAAGCAGTCCTGAGCTCAGACTGCCCTTTTGTACTCTGGATGTCAGGGTGCCCAGCTGTTGGCATCTAGTTCAGCAGCAGATGTTGACCTACTCATATCCTCATGTGCAGGTGCAGAGTTGGGTCAGGGAAAACACTGAACATTGTGGGCTTGGACTCCTAGGCACAGTGTAGAAAGTGCTTTTAGTTAGATCTAACAGTAGCCCGAATGAAACTATAGGAAATTACATGTTATCACAACTACTATTCC
>NW_008691931.1:33957-34318 GCF_000695815.1 Acanthisitta chloris
TGCTGAAATATGAGAGCATCTTAGATCACTTCCAATAATTTTGGGGAACAGAGGATCACTGAACAAAACTGCCACAGGTAAAAAAGGAAGTCCCATAGACATGATTCCCACAATGTCGCTAAATTTGAGAAATGATATTTATATGCCAATAAATACATCAAATAAACATACAGTATCAGTCCCACGATCAGGTTAATCTCTTTCTAGTTTCATTTTTTTTCCCGCTATTTGCCTCAGCAGGCCTAATTTTAAACAATAAAGTTCAGTAAAAATCAAGATATCTATGAATAACCACACTAAAATAATACAAATAATATAGAATGATTATAACGAATTATTTTGGAAAAGCAAGTGGAGCAGG
>NW_008691931.1:34353-37762 GCF_000695815.1 Acanthisitta chloris
AGAGTTCATTCATGACATCTAGTGGGAAAAGATAGTATGACTTTTAATTTGTGGAATAAATGCAAACATGACCAAAAAAAGCAGGCAGCAACAATTTACTAAAAAGTCAGTTGTTTGATTGCAGTTGATGATGCAAAGTAATTGGCATTTCTACTGAAAAATTTATGTTAGTATGTAGTGTAGTTGAGGAAACAGTTTCCTCAAGTAATGTGAGCACACTACTTGCTATTTCTTGGAAAAGCAGTTCAATGTTCTTGCCAGGGCTGTTCTCAGTAGCTTCTAAAAAAAGTACAAGGGCTGCTACTA
Organism: Acanthisitta chloris; assembly: GCF_000695815.1. Taxonomy (NCBI): domain Eukaryota; kingdom Metazoa; phylum Chordata; class Aves; order Passeriformes; family Acanthisittidae; genus Acanthisitta; species Acanthisitta chloris. The sequence goes on from NW_008691931.1 coordinate 34,660, forward strand.
TAGCCTAGGATTTTAATAATTTTAACAATGAAGTAAGATGCACAACAACATTCTGAAGAACTGGATCAGCTTTTAGGATTGCAACATCTGTGCTTGGTTCCTCTCTGGTGCACAAAGTCGTGTTTCTCAGAACTAGATTAAAAATCATCCAAATGTTGAAAGGCCTAACCATCAGCAAAAGCACATGCATCACATACATGGCCTAGCCATCAGCAAAAGCAAAATGTATGGCTGTGCCATAAACCATAGCTAAGGCATGTTAGCAAAAGCCACAAAAAAAAACTATCTGCCTCCCCAGGGATCTTTCAGGGATCTTCACAATGAGCAACCGCTGCTGGAACTGGGCCCACTTAAGGAGCTAGCAAAACCACTAAATGACAGAATCACTCCTGAAACAAACACTTCTTAATTAACTTTCGTGCAGCTGAACAGACAAAACGATCTACAGCCAGGTGGTCACGGCAGTGCCTAGAGCCACAGCAGGTGTGACTTGGCACCTTTTCAGGAAGAAATAGCTAAACCTGCACCTCCTTTCTTCCCAGGAGTCCTCTACTTCTATTCTCTTTCCAAGGAAGTGCCATCAGTGACTCATGCACAGAAACTACTCTTGTTTAAATGCCTTAAGCATGCTTTGAGTACTCCTGCTGGAAGAAGGAACCAGGGAATATAACAGAACAGCTAATTTTCACATGGAGGTAAAAATAGGCAGAAGAAGATAGGTAAGGGGAAGCTGAGCATTTTCAGATTCAAAATTCAGCAGTTAAGACTCACATTAGAAGTCTTAATAATTTCTAGATCTGGCCATAATTCACTGAGAAAATGTTTGTCCACAGCTGAAATGTATCAGAAATTACTACCTTCATAGTTTATTAAAATCTCTCTGGTTTTTACCTTAAATTATCGTAGACAATTTTGTTTATGACCTTGTTGAGAACATTTTTGTAAAATACATATGTAAGTTATAAAATAATAATAATTAGTTGCAAGTAGTCCTTGGGGAAGACAATTGCACAAGCTGCACAAGAAAGATGAATCATCATTTCTATGCTAATATACTTTATAGTATACTGGTCAAGTTGGTATCAACATGAATGAGAAAGAAACTCAGACACACTTGTGTTTATTCTGAAATCTTGTATGCGTGTTCTTCATACCGAGTTCACTTGCACTGCTAGAGTAGAAACATAAAAAGTATATCAAGCCATACAATTTATCCTTTACCTTCCTGTGAGTATGCAAGGTAAGCTAAAGGAGAGAAATCATGTCTTATGTTACGATTTTTGTAGAGCTGTAGGTTTATATCTGAGAAGCCAAGGCTAAAAATTCCCAACTGTTACTTGAAACCAAAACCAGACACTTTTGAGAATACATGCTTATTATTAGGATATGAGGTAGTTTCACATCTACTGAAACCACTGAGTAAAGAAATGGAGTGTACCACTAAGAAAACCCAATAATCAACCAAGAGCAAGCTCAGTGAGTAATTTATTTCATATAAGAAATGCAATACAACCTTCTGCTCATCACAGGCTGCAGCAGGAAAGGTAGAGGTTTGATTACATTATTTTAAAATAAATACCTGTAGATAAGAAAATGATTTTAAGAATCTCTAGGCATTTCTGTTTACCAAACCCACAGCAATCCACTCCAATTAGTGCAGATCAGTCAGTACACAGAGTTCTCAGAAGTGAGACATTTGTAAGCTGAATCTTCAGAACCTCATTGGAAAAGGGGGTTATATTTACATATATACCTTTGAGGGTTTGTAACAAAAAAAACACTACTACAGCAACTTTAGTCTTCTCTGCTTAAACAGCCTTCCGCTATCTTCATCACATGCTTCGAAAACCCACAGGAAAAAAGCAATTTGCAATAAAAACCAATAAACCTAACCTAGTATTTTTTTACTTTGTGTAACTGTCCTAGGAAAAATAAAACACCTGCTGAATAAACTATGCTATTAAATAAACTATTGAAGGTTAGGTACATGTCTATCAGAACTCTTCCTCTGCTCTGTTAGAGTCGCTGAGAATGGACTAAGTCCATTTAATTTTCAGATTTGTAAATTAAAGTTCTTCCTACTTCTATGTTTTACATGCTTATAGTGAAAAGGCTTTTTGCAAACTTCGAATACCTAGTACAGACTTCCAGGAAACAAATCACATTTGTTTCTGCAAGACTTTGAATTTCAATTTTCTTGAAAAACGCCAAGCAGCTTTAATTCTCAGTTAAGCCACTATCTAGACAGGAATGATGAGGAGAGAGTAGAATACCAGCAGAGTCAGAAGCCACCTAGTTTGCCAAGACACTTCTAGAAAACAAATACCATTTCCAGAGTTCATACTTAGAAAAGATATTATACACATAACATACAAACCCATGCAACTTTCCTGAGAGCTTTTCCCGTAAAAGACCTTCAGCAAGCGTCGATAACACAGTGTTTAAACTCGTAGTTATGAAGAGTAGACCCACAGAGCATTTCAGGGAGAAGTATGACACTCAACTGCACAGAAAAGGTACCAAGAAAGTGACACAAGCGGGTTGAAATTTCACAAGTGCTCCTCTAAGTGTGGCTTGCCGGTTTTGTTGCGTGCTGGCACTTATATAATTTGTGGAGGTCACGAGCTCACAATAATTAGAGTAACGAGAACCCACTGACAGACAGCTCACTCCGGCAGCTCGAGCGAGCTTTGGTACAGCCCTCGCTCCTCCTCTGCCTGATTTCACCCGCGCTCCCCTCACACTCCTGCCGCACTGCTCTCATTAACAGGGCACCTCTTCCACAGAGAGAGTGATCAGACACTGGGATGTGCTGCCCAGGGAGGTGGTGGATTCACCATCCCTGGAGGTTTTCAAGGCGAGACGGATGTGGCACTTAGTGCCATGGTCTAGTAACCACGGTAGGGTTGGACTCGCTGATCTCGGAGGTCTTTTCCCACCTGGTTGATTCTAGGATTCAGACGCGCTAATTAACGCCGCGCGAACCCATGACCCCCCCCCCTGCCGTAAACTAACGCGACGGCGTAATTAAGGTTTATTAGGCTGACTGAGGGGATTGAGACAAGGGCTGATCTGAGCAGCGCGAGCGCCGCCCGCGCTCCGG